>NW_027415292.1:0-79174 GCF_964106895.1 Numenius arquata
GGTTCCCTAGGGGCCCATAGAGTCCCGTAGATTTCCGTAGGGACCTGTAGGGTTGTGTAAGTGCCCGCAGGGGTTGGTAGGAGCTTATAGGGTTCCATAAGTTTCCAGAGGGTTGTGTAGGGTTCCGTAGGGGCCTGTGGTGTTCCCTAGGGGCCTGTAGAATCTCGTACGGTTCCGTAGGGGCCTGTGGTGTTCCCTAGGGGCCTGTAGAGTCTCGTACAGTTCCGTAGGGTCCTGTAGGTTTCCATAAGCGCCCGCAGAGGTCTGAAGGGGCCCGTACTGTTCCGTAAGGATCCATAGGGTTCCGTAGAGCTTCATAGGTTCCCTAGAGGCCTCTGGAGTACCGCAGGAGCCAGTAGTGTTCCGTAGGGTCCTCTAGGGTTGAGTAAGTGCCCGCAGGAGTCTGTAGGAATCCGTGGGATTCTGTAAGGTTCTGGAGGGTTCTGCAGGGTTCCCTAGGGGCCCGTAGAGTTCCATAGTGGCTGGTAAAGTTCCCTAGGGCCCTGTACCATTCCGTAACTGCCTGCAAGGGTCTTTAGGCTTCCGTAGGGGCTGGTAGGGTTCCATAAAGTTGCGTGGGTTCCTGCAGAGTTCTGCAAGTGCCCGCAAGGGCCTGTAGGGGCCCACAGTGTTTCTGTCAGGTTCCGTAGATTTCCGTAGGCGCCATATTTTTCTGTAGTGGCTGGTAGTATTCTGTAGGGGTCTGTAGGGTTCCATAGGCGCCTGCAGTGTTCTGTAGGAGCCCATAGGGTTTTAGTGAGGTTCCGTTGTGTTGCTAAGGGTCTTGTAGAGTGCTGTCGGGTCCTGGAGTATTCTGTAGGGTTCCAGAGGGGCTCGTAGGGTTCCATCAAAATCTGTAGGGTTCCCTAGGGGCCCATAGAGTCCCGTAGATTTCCGTAGGGACCTGTAGGGTTGTGTAAGTGCCCGCAGGGGTTGGTAGGAGCTTATAGGGTTCCATAAGTTTCCAGAGGGTTGTGTAGGGTTCCGTAGGGGCCTGTGGTGTTCCCTAGGGGCCTGTAGAGTCTCGTACGGTTCCGTAGGGGCCTGTGGTGTTCCCTAGGGGCCTGTAGAGTCTCGTACAGTTCCGTAGGGTCCTGTAGGTTTCCATAAGCGCCCGCAGAGGTCTGAAGGGGCCCGTACTGTTCCGTAAGGATCCATAGGGTTCCGTAGAGCTTCGTAGGTTCCCTAGAGGCCTCTGGAGTACCGCAGGAGCCAGTAGTGTTCTGTAGGGGCCCGTAGGGTTCCTTCCATAGGAGCTGGCAGTGTTCCATAGGGTCCTCTAGGGTTGAGTAAGTGCCCGCAGGAGTCTGTAGGAATCCGTGGGATTCTGTAAGGTTCTGGAGGGTTCTGCAGGGTTCCCTAGGGGCCCGTAGAGTTCCATAGTGGCTGGTAAAGTTCCCTAGGGCCCTGTACCGTTCTGTAACTGCCTGCAAGGGTCTTTAGGCTTCCGTAGGGGCTGGTAGGGTTCCATAAAGTTGCGTGGGTTCCTGCAGAGTTCTGCAAGTGCCCGCAAGGGCCTGTAGGGGCCCACAGTGTTTCTGTCAGGTTCCGTAGATTTCCGTAGGCGCCATATTTTTCTGTAGTGGCTGGTAGTATTCTGTAGGGGTCTGTAGGGTTCCGTAGGTGCCTGCAGTGTTCTGTAGGAGCCCACAGGGTTTTCGTGAGGTTCCGTTGTGTTGCTAAGGGTCTTGTAGAGTGCTGTCGGGTCCTGGAGTATTCTGTAGGGTTCCAGAGGGGCTCGTAGGGTTCCATCGAAATCTGTAGGGTTCCCTAGGGGCCCATAGAGTCCCGTAGATTTCCGTAGGGACCTGTAGGGTTGTGTAAGTGCCCGCAGGGGTTGGTAGGAGCTTATAGGGTTCCATAAGTTTCCAGAGGGTTGTGTAGGGTTCCGTAGGGGCCTGTGGTGTTCCCTAGGGGCCTGTAGAGTCTCGTACGGTTCCGTAGGGGCCTGTGGTGTTCCCTAGGGGCCTGTAGAGTCTCGTACAGTTCCGTAGGGTCCTGTAGGTTTCCATAAGCTCCCGCAGAGGTCTGAAGGGGCCCGTACTGTTCCGTGAGGATCCATAGGGCTCCGTAGAGCTTCGTAGGTTCCCTAGAGGCCTCTGGAGTACCGCAGGAGCCAGTAGTGTTCTGTAGGGGCCCGTAGGGTTCCTTCCATAGGGGCTGGCAGTGTTCCGTAGGGGCCTGTAGGGTTGTGTAAGTGCCTGCAGAAGGCTGTAGGAGTCTGTGGGATTCTGTAAGGTTCCGGAGGGTTCTGCAGGGTTCCGTAGGGACCCGTAGAGTTCCGTAGTGGCTGGTAAAGTTCCGTAGGGCCCTGTGGGGTTCTGTATGGACCTGTAGGGTTCCGTAGGGGCCTGCAGGGTTCCGTAAGTGCCCGCAGGTGTCTGTAGGGTTCCGTAGGGGTCTGTAGGGTTCCGTAGGCACCTGCAGTGTTCTGTAGGAGCCCATAGTGTTTTAGTGAGGTTCCGTTGTGTTGCTAAGGGTCTTGTAGAGTGCTGTCGGGTCCTGGAGTATTCTGTAGGGTTCCAGAGGGGCTCGTAGGGTTCCATCGAAATCTATAGGGTTCCCTAGGGGCCCATAGAGTCCCGTAGATTTCCGTAGGGACCTGTAGGGTTGTGTAAGTGCCCGCAGGGGTTGGTAGGAGCTTATAGGGTTCCATAAGTTTCCAGAGGGTTGTGTAGGGTTCCGTAGGGGCCTGTGGTGTTCCCTAGGGGCCTGTAGAATCTCGTACGGTTCCGTAGGGGCCTGTGGTGTTCCCTAGGGGCCTGTAGAGTCTCGTACAGTTCCGTAGGGTCCTGTAGGTTTCCATAAGCGCCCGCAGAGGTCTGAAGGGGCCCGTACTGTTCCGTAAGGATCCATAGGGTTCCGTAGAGCTTCATAGGTTCCCTAGAGGCCTCTGGAGTACCGCAGGAGCCAGTAGTGTTCCGTAGGGTCCTCTAGGGTTGAGTAAGTGCCCGCAGGAGTCTGTAGGAATCCGTGGGATTCTGTAAGGTTCTGGAGGGTTCTGCAGGGTTCCCTAGGGGCCCGTAGAGTTCCATAGTGGCTGGTAAAGTTCCCTAGGGCCCTGTACCATTCCGTAACTGCCTGCAAGGGTCTTTAGGCTTCCGTAGGGGCTGGTAGGGTTCCATAAAGTTGCGTGGGTTCCTGCAGAGTTCTGCAAGTGCCCGCAAGGGCCTGTAGGGGCCCACAGTGTTTCTGTCAGGTTCCGTAGAGTTCCGTAGGGGCCATATTTTTCTGTAGTGGCTGGTAGTATTCTGTAGGGGTCTGTAGGGTTCCATAGGCGCCTGCAGTGTTCTGTAGGAGCCCATAGGGTTTTAGTGAGGTTCCGTTGTGTTGCTAAGGGTCTTGTAGAGTGCTGTCGGGTCCTGGAGTATTCTGTAGGGTTCCAGAGGGGCTCGTAGGGTTCCATCGAAATCTGTAGGGTTCCCTAGGGGCCCATAGAGTCCCGTAGATTTCCGTAGGGACCTGTAGGGTTGTGTAAGTGCCCGCAGGGGTTGGTAGGAGCTTATAGGGTTCCATAAGTTTCCAGAGGGTTGTGTAGGGTTCCGTAGGGGCCTGTGGTGATCCCTAGGGGCCTGTAGAATCTCGTACGGTTCCGTAGGGGCCTGTGGTGTTCCCTAGGGGCCTGTAGAGTCTCGTACAGTTCCGTAGGGTCCTGTAGGTTTCCATAAGCGCCCGCAGAGGTCTGAAGGGGCCCGTACTGTTCCGTAAGGATCCATAGGGTTCCGTAGAGCTTCATAGGTTCCCTAGAGGCCTCTGGAGTACCGCAGGAGCCAGTAGTGTTCTGTAGGGGCCCGTAGGGTTCCTTCCATAGGAGCTGGCAGTGTTCCATAGGGTCCTCTAGGGTTGAGTAAGTGCCCGCAGGAGTCTGTAGGAATCCGTGGGATTCTGTAAGGTTCTGGAGGGTTCTGCAGGGTTCCCTAGGGGCCCGTAGAGTTCCATAGTGGCTGGTAAAGTTCCCTAGGGCCCTGTACCATTCCGTAACTGCCTGCAAGGGTCTTTAGGCTTCCGTAGGGGCTGGTAGGGTTCCATAAAGTTGCGTGGGTTCCTGCAGAGTTCTGCAAGTGCCCGCAAGGGCCTGTAGGGGCCCACAGTGTTTCTGTCAGGTTCCGTAGAGTTCCGTAGGGGCCATATTTTTCTGTAGTGGCTGGTAGTATTCTGTAGGGGTCTGTAGGGTTCCATAGGCGCCTGCAGTGTTCTGTAGGAGCCCATAGGGTTTTAGTGAGGTTCCGTTGTGTTGCTAAGGGTCTTGTAGAGTGCTGTCGGGTCCTGGAGTATTCTGTAGGGTTCCAGAGGGGCTCGTAGGGTTCCATCAAAATCTGTAGGGTTCCCTAGGGGCCCATAGAGTCCCGTAGATTTCCGTAGGGACCTGTAGGGTTGTGTAAGTGCCCGCAGGGGTTGGTAGGAGCTTATAGGGTTCCATAAGTTTCCAGAGGGTTGTGTAGGGTTCCGTAGGGGCCTGTGGTGTTCCCTAGGGGCCTGTAGAGTCTCGTACGGTTCCGTAGGGGCCTGTGGTGTTCCCTAGGGGCCTGTAGAGTCTCGTACAGTTCCGTAGGGTCCTGTAGGTTTCCATAAGCGCCCGCAGAGGTCTGAAGGGGCCCGTACTGTTCCGTAAGGATCCATAGGGTTCCGTAGAGCTTCGTAGGTTCCCTAGAGGCCTCTGGAGTACCGCAGGAGCCAGTAGTGTTCTGTAGGGGCCCGTAGGGTTCCTTCCATAGGAGCTGGCAGTGTTCCATAGGGTCCTCTAGGGTTGAGTAAGTGCCCGCAGGAGTCTGTAGGAATCCGTGGGATTCTGTAAGGTTCTGGAGGGTTCTGCAGGGTTCCCTAGGGGCCCGTAGAGTTCCATAGTGGCTGGTAAAGTTCCCTAGGGCCCTGTACCGTTCTGTAACTGCCTGCAAGGGTCTTTAGGCTTCCGTAGGGGCTGGTAGGGTTCCATAAAGTTGCGTGGGTTCCTGCAGAGTTCTGCAAGTGCCCGCAAGGGCCTGTAGGGGCCCACAGTGTTTCTGTCAGGTTCCGTAGAGTTCCGTAGGCGCCATATTTTTCTGTAGTGGCTGGTAGTATTCTGTAGGGGTCTGTAGGGTTCCGTAGGTGCCTGCAGTGTTCTGTAGGAGCCCACAGGGTTTTCGTGAGGTTCCGTTGTGTTGCTAAGGGTCTTGTAGAGTGCTGTCGGGTCCTGGAGTATTCTGTAGGGTTCCAGAGGGGCTCGTAGGGTTCCATCGAAATCTGTAGGGTTCCCTAGGGGCCCATAGAGTCCCGTAGATTTCCGTAGGGACCTGTAGGGTTGTGTAAGTGCCCGCAGGGGTTGGTAGGAGCTTATAGGGTTCCATAAGTTTCCAGAGGGTTGTGTAGGGTTCCGTAGGGGCCTGTGGTGTTCCCTAGGGGCCTGTAGAGTCTCGTACGGTTCCGTAGGGGCCTGTGGTGTTCCCTAGGGGCCTGTAGAGTCTCGTACAGTTCCGTAGGGTCCTGTAGGTTTCCATAAGCTCCCGCAGAGGTCTGAAGGGGCCCGTACTGTTCCGTGAGGATCCATAGGGCTCCGTAGAGCTTCGTAGGTTCCCTAGAGGCCTCTGGAGTACCGCAGGAGCCAGTAGTGTTCTGTAGGGGCCCGTAGGGTTCCTTCCATAGGGGCTGGCAGTGTTCCGTAGGGGCCTGTAGGGTTGTGTAAGTGCCTGCAGAAGGCTGTAGGAGTCTGTGGGATTCTGTAAGGTTCCGGAGGGTTCTGCAGGGTTCCGTAGGGACCCGTAGAGTTCCGTAGTGGCTGGTAAAGTTCCGTAGGGCCCTGTGGGGTTCTGTATGGACCTGTAGGGTTCCGTAGGGGCCTGCAGGGTTCCGTAAGTGCCCGCAGGTGTCTGTAGGGTTCCGTAGGGGTCTGTAGGGTTCCGTAGGCACCTGCAGTGTTCTGTAGGAGCCCATAGTGTTTTAGTGAGGTTCCGTTGTGTTGCTAAGGGTCTTGTAGAGTGCTGTCGGGTCCTGGAGTATTCTGTAGGGTTCCAGAGGGGCTCGTAGGGTTCCATCGAAATCTATAGGGTTCCCTAGGGGCCCATAGAGTCCCGTAGATTTCCGTAGGGACCTGTAGGGTTGTGTAAGTGCCCGCAGGGGTTGGTAGGAGCTTATAGGGTTCCATAAGTTTCCAGAGGGTTGTGTAGGGTTCCGTAGGGGCCTGTGGTGTTCCCTAGGGGCCTGTAGAATCTCGTACGGTTCCGTAGGGGCCTGTGGTGTTCCCTAGGGGCCTGTAGAGTCTCGTACAGTTCCGTAGGGTCCTGTAGGTTTCCATAAGCGCCCGCAGAGGTCTGAAGGGGCCCGTACTGTTCCGTAAGGATCCATAGGGTTCCGTAGAGCTTCATAGGTTCCCTAGAGGCCTCTGGAGTACCGCAGGAGCCAGTAGTGTTCTGTAGGGGCCCGTAGGGTTCCTTCCATAGGAGCTGGCAGTGTTCCATAGGGTCCTCTAGGGTTGAGTAAGTGCCCGCAGGAGTCTGTAGGAATCCGTGGGATTCTGTAAGGTTCTGGAGGGTTCTGCAGGGTTCCCTAGGGGCCCGTAGAGTTCCATAGTGGCTGGTAAAGTTCCCTAGGGCCCTGTACCGTTCTGTAACTGCCTGCAAGGGTCTTTAGGCTTCCGTAGGGGCTGGTAGGGTTCCATAAAGTTGCGTGGGTTCCTGCAGAGTTCTGCAAGTGCCCGCAAGGGCCTGTAGGGGCCCACAGTGTTTCTGTCAGGTTCCGTAGAGTTCCGTAGGCGCCATATTTTTCTGTAGTGGCTGGTAGTATTCTGTAGGGGTCTGTAGGGTTCCGTAGGTGCCTGCAGTGTTCTCTGGGAGCCCACAGGGTTTTCGTGAGGTTCCGTTGTGTTGCTAAGGGTCTTGTAGAGTGCTGTCGGGTCCTGGAGTATTCTGTAGGGTTCCAGAGGGGCTCGTAGGGTTCCATCGAAATCTATAGGGTTCCCTAGGGGCCCATAGAGTCCCGTAGATTTCCGTAGGGACCTGTAGGGTTGTGTAAGTGCCCGCAGGGGTTGGTAGGAGCTTATAGGGTTCCATAAGTTTCCAGAGGGTTGTGTAGGGTTCCGTAGGGGCCTGTGGTGTTCCCTAGGGGCCTGTAGAATCTCGTACAGTTCCGTAGGGGCCTGTGGTGTTCCCTAGGGGCCTGTAGAGGCTCGTACAGTTCCGTAGGGTCCTGTAGGTTTCCATAAGCTCCCGCAGAGGTCTGAAGGGGCCCGTACTGTTCCGTGAGGATCCATAGGGCTCCGTAGAGCTTCGTAGGTTCCCTAGAGGCCTCTGGAGTACCGCAGGAGCCAGTAGTGTTCTGTAGGGTCCTCTAGGGTTCCTTCCATAGGGGCTGGCAGTGTTCCGTAGGGGCCTGTAGGGTTTTGTAAGTGCCCGCAGAAGTCTGTAGGAGTCTGTGGGATTCTGTAAGGTTCCGGAGGGTTCTGCAGGGTTCCGTAGGGGCCCGTAGAGTTCCATAGTGGCTGGTAAAGTTCCGTAGGGCCCTGTGGGGTTCTGTATGGACCTGTAGGGTTCCGTAGGGGCCTGCAGGGTTCCGTAAGTGCCCGCAGGTGTCTGTAGGGTTCCATAGGGGTCTGTAGGGTTCCGTAGGCACCTGCAGTGTTCTGTAGGAGCCCATAGGGTTTTAGTGAGGTTCCGTTGTGTTGCTAAGGGTCTTGTAGAGTGCTGTCAGGTCCTGGAGTATTCTGTAGGGTTCCAGAGGGCCTTGTAGGGTTCCGTCGAAATCTGAAGGGTTCCCTAGGGGCCCGTAGAGTCCCGTAGATTTCCGTAGGGGCCTGTAGGGTTGTGTAAGTGCCCGCAGGGGTTGGTAGGAGCTTGTAGGGTGCCATAAGTTTCCAGAGGGTTGTGTAGGGTTCCGTAGGGGCCTGTGGTGTTCCCTAGGGTCCTGTAGAGTCTCGTACGGTTCCGTAGGGGCCTGTGGTGTTCCCTAGGGGCCTGTAGAGTCTCGTACAGTTCCGTAGGGTCCTGTAGGTTTCCATAAGCGCCCGCAGAGGTCTGAAGGGGCCCGTACTGTTCCGTAAGGATCCATAGGGTTCTGTAGAGCTTCATAGGTTCCCTAGAGGCCTCTGGAGTACCGCAGGAGCCAGTAGTGTTCCGTAGGGTCCTCTAGGGTTGAGTAAGTGCCCGCAGGAGTCTGTAGGAATCCGTGGGATTCTGTAAGGTTCTGGAGGGTTCCGTAGGGGCCCGTAGAGTTCCATAGTGGCTGGTAAAGTTCCCTAGGGCCCTGTACCGTTCCATAACTGCCTGCAAGGGTCTTTAGGCTTCCGTAGGGGCTGGTAGGGTTCCATAAAGTTGCGTGGGTTCCTGCAGAGTTCTGCAAGTGCCCGCAAGGGCCTGTAGGGGCCCACAGTGTTTCTGTCAGGTTCCGTAGAGTTCCGTAGGCGCCATATTTTTCTGTAGTGGCTGGTAGTATTCTGTAGGGGTCTGTAGGGTTCCGTAGGTGCCTGCAGTGTTCTGTAGGAGCCCACAGGGTTTTCGTGAGGTTCCGTTGTGTTGCTAAGGGTCTTGTAGAGTGCTGTCGGGTCCTGGAGTATTCTGTAGGGTTCCAGAGGGGCTCGTAGGGTTCCATCGAAATCTGTAGAGTTCCCTAGGGGCCCATAGAGTCCCGTAGATTTCCGTAGGGACCTGTAGGGTTGTGTAAGTGCCCGCAGGGGTTGGTAGGAGCTTGTAGGGTGCCATAAGTTTCCAGAGGGTTGTGTAGGGTTCCGTAGGGGCCTGTGGTGTTCCCTAGGGGCCTGTAGAGTCTCGTACGGTTCCGTAGGGGCCTGTGGTGTTCCCTAGGGGCCTGTAGAGTCTCGTACAGTTCCGTAGGGTCCTGTAGGTTTCCATAAGCGCCCGCAGAGGTCTGAAGGGGCCCGTACTGTTCCGTAAGGATCCATAGGGTTCTGTAGAGCTTCATAGGTTCCCTAGAGGCCTCTGGAGTACCGCAGGAGCCAGTAGTGTTCCGTAGGGTCCTCTAGGGTTGAGTAAGTGCCCGCAGGAGTCTGTAGGAATCCGTGGGATTCTGTAAGGTTCTGGAGGGTTCTGCAGGGTTCCCTAGGGGCCCGTAGAGTTCCATAGTGGCTGGTAAAGTTCCCTAGGGCCCTGTACCGTTCTGTAACTGCCTGCAAGGGTCTTTAGGCTTCCGTAGGGGCTGGTAGGGTTCCATAAAGTTGCGTGGGTTCCTGCAGAGTTCTGCAAGTGCCCGCAAGGGCCTGTAGGGGCCCACAGTGTTTCTGTCAGGTTCCGTAGATTTCCGTAGGCGCCATATTTTTCTGTAGTGGCTGGTAGTATTCTGTAGGGGTCTGTAGGGTTCCGTAGGTGCCTGCAGTGTTCTGTAGGAGCCCACAGGGTTTTCGTGAGGTTCCGTTGTGTTGCTAAGGGTCTTGTAGAGTGCTGTCGGGTCCTGGAGTATTCTGTAGGGTTCCAGAGGGGCTCGTAGGGTTCCATCGAAATCTGTAGGGTTCCCTAGGGGCCCATAGAGTCCCGTAGATTTCCGTAGGGACCTGTAGGGTTGTGTAAGTGCCCGCAGGGGTTGGTAGGAGCTTATAGGGTTCCATAAGTTTCCAGAGGGTTGTGTAGGGTTCCGTAGGGGCCTGTGGTGTTCCCTAGGGGCCTGTAGAGTCTCGTACGGTTCCGTAGGGGCCTGTGGTGTTCCCTAGGGGCCTGTAGAGTCTCGTACAGTTCCGTAGGGTCCTGTAGGTTTCCATAAGCTCCCGCAGAGGTCTGAAGGGGCCCGTACTGTTCCGTGAGGATCCATAGGGCTCCGTAGAGCTTCGTAGGTTCCCTAGAGGCCTCTGGAGTACCGCAGGAGCCAGTAGTGTTCTGTAGGGGCCCGTAGGGTTCCTTCCATAGGGGCTGGCAGTGTTCCGTAGGGGCCTGTAGGGTTGTGTAAGTGCCTGCAGAAGGCTGTAGGAGTCTGTGGGATTCTGTAAGGTTCCGGAGGGTTCTGCAGGGTTCCGTAGGGACCCGTAGAGTTCCGTAGTGGCTGGTAAAGTTCCGTAGGGCCCTGTGGGGTTCTGTATGGACCTGTAGGGTTCCGTAGGGGCCTGCAGGGTTCCGTAAGTGCCCGCAGGTGTCTGTAGGGTTCCGTAGGGGTCTGTAGGGTTCCGTAGGCACCTGCAGTGTTCTGTAGGAGCCCATAGTGTTTTAGTGAGGTTCCGTTGTGTTGCTAAGGGTCTTGTAGAGTGCTGTCGGGTCCTGGAGTATTCTGTAGGGTTCCAGAGGGGCTCGTAGGGTTCCATCGAAATCTATAGGGTTCCCTAGGGGCCCATAGAGTCCCGTAGATTTCCGTAGGGACCTGTAGGGTTGTGTAAGTGCCCGCAGGGGTTGGTAGGAGCTTATAGGGTTCCATAAGTTTCCAGAGGGTTGTGTAGGGTTCCGTAGGGGCCTGTGGTGTTCCCTAGGGGCCTGTAGAATCTCGTACGGTTCCGTAGGGGCCTGTGGTGTTCCCTAGGGGCCTGTAGAGTCTCGTACAGTTCCGTAGGGTCCTGTAGGTTTCCATAAGCGCCCGCAGAGGTCTGAAGGGGCCCGTACTGTTCCGTAAGGATCCATAGGGTTCCGTAGAGCTTCGTAGGTTCCCTAGAGGCCTCTGGAGTACCGCAGGAGCCAGTAGTGTTCCGTAGGGTCCTCTAGGGTTGAGTAAGTGCCCGCAGGAGTCTGTAGGAATCCGTGGGATTCTGTAAGGTTCTGGAGGGTTCTGCAGGGTTCCCTAGGGGCCCGTAGAGTTCCATAGTGGCTGGTAAAGTTCCCTAGGGCCCTGTACCATTCCGTAACTGCCTGCAAGGGTCTTTAGGCTTCCGTAGGGGCTGGTAGGGTTCCATAAAGTTGCGTGGGTTCCTGCAGAGTTCTGCAAGTGCCCGCAAGGGCCTGTAGGGGCCCACAGTGTTTCTGTCAGGTTCCGTAGATTTCCGTAAGCGCCATATTTTTCTGTAGTGGCTGGTAGTATTCTGTAGGGGTCTGTAGGGTTCCATAGGCGCCTGCAGTGTTCTGTAGGAGCCCATAGGGTTTTCGTGAGGTTCCGTTGTGTTGCTAAGGGTCTTGTAGAGTGCTGTCGGGTCCTGGAGTATTCTGTAGGGTTCCAGAGGGGCTCGTAGGGTTCCATCAAAATCTGTAGGGTTCCCTAGGGGCCCATAGAGTCCCGTAGATTTCCGTAGGGACCTGTAGGGTTGTGTAAGTGCCCGCAGGGGTTGGTAGGAGCTTATAGGGTTCCATAAGTTTCCAGAGGGTTGTGTAGGGTTCCGTAGGGGCCTGTGGTGTTCCCTAGGGGCCTGTAGAGTCTCGTACGGTTCCGTAGGGGCCTGTGGTGTTCCCTAGGGGCCTGTAGAGTCTCGTACAGTTCCGTAGGGTCCTGTAGGTTTCCATAAGCGCCCGCAGAGGTCTGAAGGGGCCCGTACTGTTCCGTAAGGATCCATAGGGTTCCGTAGAGCTTCGTAGGTTCCCTAGAGGCCTCTGGAGTACCGCAGGAGCCAGTAGTGTTCTGTAGGGGCCCGTAGGGTTCCTTCCATAGGAGCTGGCAGTGTTCCATAGGGTCCTCTAGGGTTGAGTAAGTGCCCGCAGGAGTCTGTAGGAATCCGTGGGATTCTGTAAGGTTCTGGAGGGTTCTGCAGGGTTCCCTAGGGGCCCGTAGAGTTCCATAGTGGCTGGTAAAGTTCCCTAGGGCCCTGTACCGTTCTGTAACTGCCTGCAAGGGTCTTTAGGCTTCCGTAGGGGCTGGTAGGGTTCCATAAAGTTGCGTGGGTTCCTGCAGAGTTCTGCAAGTGCCCGCAAGGGCCTGTAGGGGCCCACAGTGTTTCTGTCAGGTTCCGTAGATTTCCGTAGGCGCCATATTTTTCTGTAGTGGCTGGTAGTATTCTGTAGGGGTCTGTAGGGTTCCGTAGGTGCCTGCAGTGTTCTGTAGGAGCCCACAGGGTTTTCGTGAGGTTCCGTTGTGTTGCTAAGGGTCTTGTAGAGTGCTGTCGGGTCCTGGAGTATTCTGTAGGGTTCCAGAGGGGCTCGTAGGGTTCCATCGAAATCTGTAGGGTTCCCTAGGGGCCCATAGAGTCCCGTAGATTTCCGTAGGGACCTGTAGGGTTGTGTAAGTGCCCGCAGGGGTTGGTAGGAGCTTATAGGGTTCCATAAGTTTCCAGAGGGTTGTGTAGGGTTCCGTAGGGGCCTGTGGTGTTCCCTAGGGGCCTGTAGAGTCTCGTACGGTTCCGTAGGGGCCTGTGGTGTTCCCTAGGGGCCTGTAGAGTCTCGTACAGTTCCGTAGGGTCGTGTAGGTTTCCATAAGCTCCCGCAGAGGTCTGAAGGGGCCCGTACTGTTCCGTGAGGATCCATAGGGCTCCGTAGAGCTTCGTAGGTTCCCTAGAGGCCTCTGGAGTACCGCAGGAGCCAGTAGTGTTCTGTAGGGGCCCGTAGGGTTCCTTCCATAGGGGCTGGCAGTGTTCCGTAGGGGCCTGTAGGGTTGTGTAAGTGCCTGCAGAAGGCTGTAGGAGTCTGTGGGATTCTGTAAGGTTCCGGAGGGTTCTGCAGGGTTCCGTAGGGACCCGTAGAGTTCCGTAGTGGCTGGTAAAGTTCCGTAGGGCCCTGTGGGGTTCTGTATGGACCTGTAGGGTTCCGTAGGGGCCTGCAGGGTTCCGTAAGTGCCCGCAGGTGTCTGTAGGGTTCCGTAGGGGTCTGTAGGGTTCCGTAGGCACCTGCAGTGTTCTGTAGGAGCCCATAGTGTTTTAGTGAGGTTCCGTTGTGTTGCTAAGGGTCTTGTAGAGTGCTGTCGGGTCCTGGAGTATTCTGTAGGGTTCCAGAGGGGCTCGTAGGGTTCCATCGAAATCTATAGGGTTCCCTAGGGGCCCATAGAGTCCCGTAGATTTCCGTAGGGACCTGTAGGGTTGTGTAAGTGCCCGCAGGGGTTGGTAGGAGCTTATAGGGTTCCATAAGTTTCCAGAGGGTTGTGTAGGGTTCCGTAGGGGCCTGTGGTGTTCCCTAGGGGCCTGTAGAATCTCGTACGGTTCCGTAGGGGCCTGTGGTGTTCCCTAGGGGCCTGTAGAGTCTCGTACAGTTCCGTAGGGTCCTGTAGGTTTCCATAAGCGCCCGCAGAGGTCTGAAGGGGCCCGTACTGTTCCGTAAGGATCCATAGGGTTCCGTAGAGCTTCATAGGTTCCCTAGAGGCCTCTGGAGTACCGCAGGAGCCAGTAGTGTTCTGTAGGGGCCCGTAGGGTTCCTTCCATAGGAGCTGGCAGTGTTCCATAGGGTCCTCTAGGGTTGAGTAAGTGCCCGCAGGAGTCTGTAGGAATCCGTGGGATTCTGTAAGGTTCTGGAGGGTTCTGCAGGGTTCCCTAGGGGCCCGTAGAGTTCCATAGTGGCTGGTAAAGTTCCCTAGGGCCCTGTACCGTTCTGTAACTGCCTGCAAGGGTCTTTAGGCTTCCGTAGGGGCTGGTAGGGTTCCATAAAGTTGCGTGGGTTCCTGCAGAGTTCTGCAAGTGCCCGCAAGGGCCTGTAGGGGCCCACAGTGTTTCTGTCAGGTTCCGTAGATTTCCGTAGGCGCCATATTTTTCTGTAGTGGCTGGTAGTATTCTGTAGGGGTCTGTAGGGTTCCGTAGGTGCCTGCAGTGTTCTGTAGGAGCCCACAGGGTTTTCGTGAGGTTCCGTTGTGTTGCTAAGGGTCTTGTAGAGTGCTGTCGGGTCCTGGAGTATTCTGTAGGGTTCCAGAGGGGCTCGTAGGGTTCCATCAAAATCTGTAGGGTTCCCTAGGGGCCCATAGAGTCCCGTAGATTTCCGTAGGGACCTGTAGGGTTGTGTAAGTGCCCGCAGGGGTTGGTAGGAGCTTATAGGGTTCCATAAGTTTCCAGAGGGTTGTGTAGGGTTCCGTAGGGGCCTGTGGTGTTCCCTAGGGGCCTGTAGAGTCTCGTACGGTTCCGTAGGGGCCTGTGGTGTTCCCTAGGGGCCTGTAGAGTCTCGTACAGTTCCGTAGGGTCCTGTAGGTTTCCATAAGCTCCCGCAGAGGTCTGAAGGGGCCCGTACTGTTCCGTGAGGATCCATAGGGCTCCGTAGAGCTTCGTAGGTTCCCTAGAGGCCTCTGGAGTACCGCAGGAGCCAGTAGTGTTCTGTAGGGGCCCGTAGGGTTCCTTCCATAGGGGCTGGCAGTGTTCCGTAGGGGCCTGTAGGGTTGTGTAAGTGCCTGCAGAAGGCTGTAGGAGTCTGTGGGATTCTGTAAGGTTCCGGAGGGTTCTGCAGGGTTCCGTAGGGACCCGTAGAGTTCCGTAGTGGCTGGTAAAGTTCCGTAGGGCCCTGTGGGGTTCTGTATGGACCTGTAGGGTTCCGTAGGGGCCTGCAGGGTTCCGTAAGTGCCCGCAGGTGTCTGTAGGGTTCCGTAGGGGTCTGTAGGGTTCCGTAGGCACCTGCAGTGTTCTGTAGGAGCCCATAGTGTTTTAGTGAGGTTCCGTTGTGTTGCTAAGGGTCTTGTAGAGTGCTGTCGGGTCCTGGAGTATTCTGTAGGGTTCCAGAGGGGCTCGTAGGGTTCCATCGAAATCTATAGGGTTCCCTAGGGGCCCATAGAGTCCCGTAGATTTCCGTAGGGACCTGTAGGGTTGTGTAAGTGCCCGCAGGGGTTGGTAGGAGCTTATAGGGTTCCATAAGTTTCCAGAGGGTTGTGTAGGGTTCCGTAGGGGCCTGTGGTGTTCCCTAGGGGCCTGTAGAATCTCGTACGGTTCCGTAGGGGCCTGTGGTGTTCCCTAGGGGCCTGTAGAGTCTCGTACAGTTCCGTAGGGTCCTGTAGGTTTCCATAAGCGCCCGCAGAGGTCTGAAGGGGCCCGTACTGTTCCGTAAGGATCCATAGGGTTCCGTAGAGCTTCATAGGTTCCCTAGAGGCCTCTGGAGTACCGCAGGAGCCAGTAGTGTTCCGTAGGGTCCTCTAGGGTTGAGTAAGTGCCCGCAGGAGTCTGTAGGAATCCGTGGGATTCTGTAAGGTTCTGGAGGGTTCTGCAGGGTTCCCTAGGGGCCCGTAGAGTTCCATAGTGGCTGGTAAAGTTCCCTAGGGCCCTGTACCATTCCGTAACTGCCTGCAAGGGTCTTTAGGCTTCCGTAGGGGCTGGTAGGGTTCCATAAAGTTGCGTGGGTTCCTGCAGAGTTCTGCAAGTGCCCGCAAGGGCCTGTAGGGGCCCACAGTGTTTCTGTCAGGTTCCGTAGATTTCCGTAGGCGCCATATTTTTCTGTAGTGGCTGGTAGTATTCTGTAGGGGTCTGTAGGGTTCCATAGGCGCCTGCAGTGTTCTGTAGGAGCCCATAGGGTTTTCGTGAGGTTCCGTTGTGTTGCTAAGGGTCTTGTAGAGTGCTGTCGGGTCCTGGAGTATTCTGTAGGGTTCCAGAGGGGCTCGTAGGGTTCCATCAAAATCTGTAGGGTTCCCTAGGGGCCCATAGAGTCCCGTAGATTTCCGTAGGGACCTGTAGGGTTGTGTAAGTGCCCGCAGGGGTTGGTAGGAGCTTATAGGGTTCCATAAGTTTCCAGAGGGTTGTGTAGGGTTCCGTAGGGGCCTGTGGTGTTCCCTAGGGGCCTGTAGAGTCTCGTACGGTTCCGTAGGGGCCTGTGGTGTTCCCTAGGGGCCTGTAGAGTCTCGTACAGTTCCGTAGGGTCCTGTAGGTTTCCATAAGCGCCCGCAGAGGTCTGAAGGGGCCCGTACTGTTCCGTAAGGATCCATAGGGTTCCGTAGAGCTTCGTAGGTTCCCTAGAGGCCTCTGGAGTACCGCAGGAGCCAGTAGTGTTCTGTAGGGGCCCGTAGGGTTCCTTCCATAGGAGCTGGCAGTGTTCCATAGGGTCCTCTAGGGTTGAGTAAGTGCCCGCAGGAGTCTGTAGGAATCCGTGGGATTCTGTAAGGTTCTGGAGGGTTCTGCAGGGTTCCCTAGGGGCCCGTAGAGTTCCATAGTGGCTGGTAAAGTTCCCTAGGGCCCTGTACCGTTCTGTAACTGCCTGCAAGGGTCTTTAGGCTTCCGTAGGGGCTGGTAGGGTTCCATAAAGTTGCGTGGGTTCCTGCAGAGTTCTGCAAGTGCCCGCAAGGGCCTGTAGGGGCCCACAGTGTTTCTGTCAGGTTCCGTAGATTTCCGTAGGCGCCATATTTTTCTGTAGTGGCTGGTAGTATTCTGTAGGGGTCTGTAGGGTTCCGTAGGTGCCTGCAGTGTTCTGTAGGAGCCCACAGGGTTTTCGTGAGGTTCCGTTGTGTTGCTAAGGGTCTTGTAGAGTGCTGTCGGGTCCTGGAGTATTCTGTAGGGTTCCAGAGGGGCTCGTAGGGTTCCATCGAAATCTGTAGGGTTCCCTAGGGGCCCATAGAGTCCCGTAGATTTCCGTAGGGACCTGTAGGGTTGTGTAAGTGCCCGCAGGGGTTGGTAGGAGCTTATAGGGTTCCATAAGTTTCCAGAGGGTTGT
Source organism: Numenius arquata (assembly GCF_964106895.1). Classification (NCBI taxonomy): domain Eukaryota; kingdom Metazoa; phylum Chordata; class Aves; order Charadriiformes; family Scolopacidae; genus Numenius; species Numenius arquata. The sequence goes on from NW_027415292.1 coordinate 16,359, forward strand.
GTAGGGTTCCGTAGGGGCCTGTGGTGTTCCCTAGGGGCCTGTAGAGTCTCGTACGGTTCCGTAGGGGCCTGTGGTGTTCCCTAGGGGCCTGTAGAGTCTCGTACAGTTCCGTAGGGTCCTGTAGGTTTCCATAAGCTCCCGCAGAGGTCTGAAGGGGCCCGTACTGTTCCGTGAGGATCCATAGGGCTCCGTAGAGCTTCGTAGGTTCCCTAGAGGCCTCTGGAGTACCGCAGGAGCCAGTAGTGTTCTGTAGGGGCCCGTAGGGTTCCTTCCATAGGGGCTGGCAGTGTTCCGTAGGGGCCTGTAGGGTTGTGTAAGTGCCTGCAGAAGGCTGTAGGAGTCTGTGGGATTCTGTAAGGTTCCGGAGGGTTCTGCAGGGTTCCGTAGGGACCCGTAGAGTTCCGTAGTGGCTGGTAAAGTTCCGTAGGGCCCTGTGGGGTTCTGTATGGACCTGTAGGGTTCCGTAGGGGCCTGCAGGGTTCCGTAAGTGCCCGCAGGTGTCTGTAGGGTTCCGTAGGGGTCTGTAGGGTTCCGTAGGCACCTGCAGTGTTCTGTAGGAGCCCATAGTGTTTTAGTGAGGTTCCGTTGTGTTGCTAAGGGTCTTGTAGAGTGCTGTCGGGTCCTGGAGTATTCTGTAGGGTTCCAGAGGGGCTCGTAGGGTTCCATCGAAATCTATAGGGTTCCCTAGGGGCCCATAGAGTCCCGTAGATTTCCGTAGGGACCTGTAGGGTTGTGTAAGTGCCCGCAGGGGTTGGTAGGAGCTTATAGGGTTCCATAAGTTTCCAGAGGGTTGTGTAGGGTTCCGTAGGGGCCTGTGGTGTTCCCTAGGGGCCTGTAGAATCTCGTACGGTTCCGTAGGGGCCTGTGGTGTTCCCTAGGGGCCTGTAGAGTCTCGTACAGTTCCGTAGGGTCCTGTAGGTTTCCATAAGCGCCCGCAGAGGTCTGAAGGGGCCCGTACTGTTCCGTAAGGATCCATAGGGTTCCGTAGAGCTTCATAGGTTCCCTAGAGGCCTCTGGAGTACCGCAGGAGCCAGTAGTGTTCCGTAGGGTCCTCTAGGGTTGAGTAAGTGCCCGCAGGAGTCTGTAGGAATCCGTGGGATTCTGTAAGGTTCTGGAGGGTTCTGCAGGGTTCCCTAGGGGCCCGTAGAGTTCCATAGTGGCTGGTAAAGTTCCCTAGGGCCCTGTACCATTCCGTAACTGCCTGCAAGGGTCTTTAGGCTTCCGTAGGGGCTGGTAGGGTTCCATAAAGTTGCGTGGGTTCCTGCAGAGTTCTGCAAGTGCCCGCAAGGGCCTGTAGGGGCCCACAGTGTTTCTGTCAGGTTCCGTAGAGTTCCGTAGGGGCCATATTTTTCTGTAGTGGCTGGTAGTATTCTGTAGGGGTCTGTAGGGTTCCATAGGCGCCTGCAGTGTTCTGTAGGAGCCCATAGGGTTTTAGTGAGGTTCCGTTGTGTTGCTAAGGGTCTTGTAGAGTGCTGTCGGGTCCTGGAGTATTCTGTAGGGTTCCAGAGGGGCTCATAGGGTTCCATCGAAATCTGTAGGGTTCCCTAGGGGCCCATAGAGTCCCGTAGATTTCCGTAGGGACCTGTAGGGTTGTGTAAGTGCCCGCAGGGGTTGGTAGGAGCTTATAGGGTTCCATAAGTTTCCAGAGGGTTGTGTAGGGTTCCGTAGGGGCCTGTGGTGATCCCTAGGGGCCTGTAGAATCTCGTACGGTTCCGTAGGGGCCTGTGGTGTTCCCTAGGGGCCTGTAGAGTCTCGTACAGTTCCGTAGGGTCCTGTAGGTTTCCATAAGCGCCCGCAGAGGTCTGAAGGGGCCCGTACTGTTCCGTAAGGATCCATAGGGTTCCGTAGAGCTTCATAGGTTCCCTAGAGGCCTCTGGAGTACCGCAGGAGCCAGTAGTGTTCTGTAGGGGCCCGTAGGGTTCCTTCCATAGGAGCTGGCAGTGTTCCATAGGGTCCTCTAGGGTTGAGTAAGTGCCCGCAGGAGTCTGTAGGAATCCGTGGGATTCTGTAAGGTTCTGGAGGGTTCTGCAGGGTTCCCTAGGGGTCCGTAGAGTTCCATAGTGGCTGGTAAAGTTCCCTAGGGCCCTGTACCATTCCGTAACTGCCTGCAAGGGTCTTTAGGCTTCCGTAGGGGCTGGTAGGGTTCCATAAAGTTGCGTGGGTTCCTGCAGAGTTCTGCAAGTGCCCGCAAGGGCCTGTAGGGGCCCACAGTGTTTCTGTCAGGTTCCGTAGAGTTCCGTAGGGGCCATATTTTTCTGTAGTGGCTGGTAGTATTCTGTAGGGGTCTGTAGGGTTCCATAGGCGCCTGCAGTGTTCTGTAGGAGCCCACAGGGTTTTAGTGAGGTTCCGTTGTGTTGCTAAGGGTCTTGTAGAGTGCTGTCGGGTCCTGGAGTATTCTGTAGGGTTCCAGAGGGGCTCGTAGGGTTCCATCAAAATCTGTAGGGTTCCCTAGGGGCCCATAGAGTCCCGTAGATTTCCGTAGGGACCTGTAGGGTTGTGTAAGTGCCCGCAGGGGTTGGTAGGAGCTTATAGGGTTCCATAAGTTTCCAGAGGGTTGTGTAGGGTTCCGTAGGGGCCTGTGGTGTTCCCTAGGGGCCTGTAGAGTCTCGTACGGTTCCGTAGGGGCCTGTGGTGTTCCCTAGGGGCCTGTAGAGTCTCGTACAGTTCCGTAGGGTCCTGTAGGTTTCCATAAGCGCCCGCAGAGGTCTGAAGGGGCCCGTACTGTTCCGTAAGGATCCATAGGGTTCCGTAGAGCTTCGTAGGTTCCCTAGAGGCCTCTGGAGTACCGCAGGAGCCAGTAGTGTTCTGTAGGGGCCCGTAGGGTTCCTTCCATAGGAGCTGGCAGTGTTCCATAGGGTCCTCTAGGGTTGAGTAAGTGCCCGCAGGAGTCTGTAGGAATCCGTGGGATTCTGTAAGGTTCTGGAGGGTTCTGCAGGGTTCCCTAGGGGCCCGTAGAGTTCCATAGTGGCTGGTAAAGTTCCCTAGGGCCCTGTACCGTTCTGTAACTGCCTGCAAGGGTCTTTAGGCTTCCGTAGGGGCTGGTAGGGTTCCATAAAGTTGCGTGGGTTCCTGCAGAGTTCTGCAAGTGCCCGCAAGGGCCTGTAGGGGCCCACAGTGTTTCTGTCAGGTTCCGTAGAGTTCCGTAGGCGCCATATTTTTCTGTAGTGGCTGGTAGTATTCTGTAGGGGTCTGTAGGGTTCCGTAGGTGCCTGCAGTGTTCTGTAGGAGCCCACAGGGTTTTCGTGAGGTTCCGTTGTGTTGCTAAGGGTCTTGTAGAGTGCTGTCGGGTCCTGGAGTATTCTGTAGGGTTCCAGAGGGGCTCGTAGGGTTCCATCGAAATCTGTAGGGTTCCCTAGGGGCCCATAGAGTCCCGTAGATTTCCGTAGGGACCTGTAGGGTTGTGTAAGTGCCCGCAGGGGTTGGTAGGAGCTTATAGGGTTCCATAAGTTTCCAGAGGGTTGTGTAGGGTTCCGTAGGGGCCTGTGGTGTTCCCTAGGGGCCTGTAGAGTCTCGTACGGTTCCGTAGGGGCCTGTGGTGTTCCCTAGGGGCCTGTAGAGTCTCGTACAGTTCCGTAGGGTCCTGTAGGTTTCCATAAGCTCCCGCAGAGGTCTGAAGGGGCCCGTACTGTTCCGTGAGGATCCATAGGGCTCCGTAGAGCTTCGTAGGTTCCCTAGAGGCCTCTGGAGTACCGCAGGAGCCAGTAGTGTTCTGTAGGGGCCCGTAGGGTTCCTTCCATAGGGGCTGGCAGTGTTCCGTAGGGGCCTGTAGGGTTGTGTAAGTGCCTGCAGAAGGCTGTAGGAGTCTGTGGGATTCTGTAAGGTTCCGGAGGGTTCTGCAGGGTTCCGTAGGGACCCGTAGAGTTCCGTAGTGGCTGGTAAAGTTCCGTAGGGCCCTGTGGGGTTCTGTATGGACCTGTAGGGTTCCGTAGGGGCCTGCAGGGTTCCGTAAGTGCCCGCAGGTGTCTGTAGGGTTCCGTAGGGGTCTGTAGGGTTCCGTAGGCACCTGCAGTGTTCTGTAGGAGCCCATAGTGTTTTAGTGAGGTTCCGTTGTGTTGCTAAGGGTCTTGTAGAGTGCTGTCGGGTCCTGGAGTATTCTGTAGGGTTCCAGAGGGGCTCGTAGGGTTCCATCGAAATCTATAGGGTTCCCTAGGGGCCCATAGAGTCCCGTAGATTTCCGTAGGGACCTGTAGGGTTGTGTAAGTGCCCGCAGGGGTTGGTAGGAGCTTATAGGGTTCCATAAGTTTCCAGAGGGTTGTGTAGGGTTCCGTAGGGGCCTGTGGTGTTCCCTAGGGGCCTGTAGAATCTCGTACGGTTCCGTAGGGGCCTGTGGTGTTCCCTAGGGGCCTGTAGAGTCTCGTACAGTTCCGTAGGGTCCTGTAGGTTTCCATAAGCGCCCGCAGAGGTCTGAAGGGGCCCGTACTGTTCCGTAAGGATCCATAGGGTTCCGTAGAGCTTCATAGGTTCCCTAGAGGCCTCTGGAGTACCGCAGGAGCCAGTAGTGTTCTGTAGGGGCCCGTAGGGTTCCTTCCATAGGAGCTGGCAGTGTTCCATAGGGTCCTCTAGGGTTGAGTAAGTGCCCGCAGGAGTCTGTAGGAATCCGTGGGATTCTGTAAGGTTCTGGAGGGTTCTGCAGGGTTCCCTAGGGGCCCGTAGAGTTCCATAGTGGCTGGTAAAGTTCCGTAGGGCCCTGTACCGTTCCGTAACTGCCTGCAAGGGTCTTTAGGCTTCCGTAGGGGCTGGTAGGGTTCCATAAAGTTGCGTGGGTTCCTGCAGAGTTCTGCAAGTGCCCGCAAGGGCCTGTAGGGGCCCACAGTGTTTCTGTCAGGTTCCGTAGAGTTCCGTAGGCGCCATATTTTTCTGTAGTGGCTGGTAGTATTCTGTAGGGGTCTGTAGGGTTCCGTAGGTGCCTGCAGTGTTCTCTGGGAGCCCACAGGGTTTTCGTGAGGTTCCGTTGTGTTGCTAAGGGTCTTGTAGAGTGCTGTCGGGTCCTGGAGTATTCTGTAGGGTTCCAGAGGGGCTCGTAGGGTTCCATCGAAATCTATAGGGTTCCCTAGGGGCCCATAGAGTCCCGTAGATTTCCGTAGGGACCTGTAGGGTTGTGTAAGTGCCCGCAGGGGTTGGTAGGAGCTTATAGGGTTCCATAAGTTTCCAGAGGGTTGTGTAGGGTTCCGTAGGGGCCTGTGGTGTTCCCTAGGGGCCTGTAGAATCTCGTACAGTTCCGTAGGGGCCTGTGGTGTTCCCTAGGGGCCTGTAGAGGCTCGTACAGTTCCGTAGGGTCCTGTAGGTTTCCATAAGCTCCCGCAGAGGTCTGAAGGGGCCCGTACTGTTCCGTGAGGATCCATAGGGCTCCGTAGAGCTTCGTAGGTTCCCTAGAGGCCTCTGGAGTACCGCAGGAGCCAGTAGTGTTCTGTAGGGTCCTCTAGGGTTCCTTCCATAGGGGCTGGCAGTGTTCCGTAGGGGCCTGTAGGGTTTTGTAAGTGCCCGCAGAAGTCTGTAGGAGTCTGTGGGATTCTGTAAGGTTCCGGAGGGTTCTGCAGGGTTCCGTAGGGGCCCGTAGAGTTCCATAGTGGCTGGTAAAGTTCCGTAGGGCCCTGTGGGGTTCTGTATGGACCTGTAGGGTTCCGTAGGGGCCTGCAGGGTTCCGTAAGTGCCCGCAGGTGTCTGTAGGGTTCCATAGGGGTCTGTAGGGTTCCGTAGGCACCTGCAGTGTTCTGTAGGAGCCCATAGGGTTTTAGTGAGGTTCCGTTGTGTTGCTAAGGGTCTTGTAGAGTGCTGTCAGGTCCTGGAGTATTCTGTAGGGTTCCAGAGGGCCTTGTAGGGTTCCGTCGAAATCTGAAGGGTTCCCTAGGGGCCCGTAGAGTCCCGTAGATTTCCGTAGGGGCCTGTAGGGTTGTGTAAGTGCCCGCAGGGGTTGGTAGGAGCTTGTAGGGTGCCATAAGTTTCCAGAGGGTTGTGTAGGGTTCCGTAGGGGCCTGTGGTGTTCCCTAGGGTCCTGTAGAGTCTCGTACGGTTCCGTAGGGGCCTGTGGTGTTCCCTAGGGGCCTGTAGAGTCTCGTACAGTTCCGTAGGGTCCTGTAGGTTTCCATAAGCGCCCGCAGAGGTCTGAAGGGGCCCGTACTGTTCCGTAAGGATCCATAGGGTTCTGTAGAGCTTCATAGGTTCCCTAGAGGCCTCTGGAGTACCGCAGGAGCCAGTAGTGTTCCGTAGGGTCCTCTAGGGTTGAGTAAGTGCCCGCAGGAGTCTGTAGGAATCCGTGGGATTCTGTAAGGTTCTGGAGGGTTCCGTAGGGGCCCGTAGAGTTCCATAGTGGCTGGTAAAGTTCCCTAGGGCCCTGTACCGTTCCATAACTGCCTGCAAGGGTCTTTAGGCTTCCGTAGGGGCTGGTAGGGTTCCATAAAGTTGCGTGGGTTCCTGCAGAGTTCTGCAAGTGCCCGCAAGGGCCTGTAGGGGCCCACAGTGTTTCTGTCAGGTTCCGTAGAGTTCCGTAGGCGCCATATTTTTCTGTAGTGGCTGGTAGTATTCTGTAGGGGTCTGTAGGGTTCCGTAGGTGCCTGCAGTGTTCTGTAGGAGCCCACAGGGTTTTCGTGAGGTTCCGTTGTGTTGCTAAGGGTCTTGTAGAGTGCTGTCGGGTCCTGGAGTATTCTGTAGGGTTCCAGAGGGGCTCGTAGGGTTCCATCGAAATCTGTAGAGTTCCCTAGGGGCCCATAGAGTCCCGTAGATTTCCGTAGGGACCTGTAGGGTTGTGTAAGTGCCCGCAGGGGTTGGTAGGAGCTTGTAGGGTGCCATAAGTTTCCAGAGGGTTGTGTAGGGTTCCGTAGGGGCCTGTGGTGTTCCCTAGGGGCCTGTAGAGTCTCGTACGGTTCCGTAGGGGCCTGTGGTGTTCCCTAGGGGCCTGTAGAGTCTCGTACAGTTCCGTAGGGTCCTGTAGGTTTCCATAAGCGCCCGCAGAGGTCTGAAGGGGCCCGTACTGTTCCGTAAGGATCCATAGGGTTCTGTAGAGCTTCATAGGTTCCCTAGAGGCCTCTGGAGTACCGCAGGAGCCAGTAGTGTTCCGTAGGGTCCTCTAGGGTTGAGTAAGTGCCCGCAGGAGTCTGTAGGAATCCGTGGGATTCTGTAAGGTTCTGGAGGGTTCTGCAGGGTTCCCTAGGGGCCCGTAGAGTTCCATAGTGGCTGGTAAAGTTCCCTAGGGCCCTGTACCGTTCCGTAACTGCCTGCAAGGGTCTTTAGGCTTCCGTAGGGGCTGGTAGGGTTCCATAAAGTTGCGTGGGTTCCTGCAGAGTTCTGCAAGTGCCCGCAAGGGCCTGTAGGGGCCCACAGTGTTTCTGTCAGGTTCCGTAGATTTCCGTAGGCGCCATATTTTTCTGTAGTGGCTGGTAGTATTCTGTAGGGGTCTGTAGGGTTCCGTAGGCGCCTGCAGTGTTCTGTAGGAGCCCATAGGGTTTTCGTGAGGTTCCGTTGTGTTGCTAAGGGTCTTGTAGAGTGCTGTCGGGTCCTGGAGTATTCTGTAGGGTTCCAGAGGGGCTCGTAGGGTTCCATCGAAATCTGTAGGGTTCCCTAGGGGCCCATAGAGTCCCGTAGATTTCCGTAGGGACCTGTAGGGTTGTGTAAGTGCCCGCAGGGGTTGGTAGGAGCTTATAGGGTTCCATAAGTTTCCAGAGGGTTGTGTAGGGTTCCGTAGGGGCCTGTGGTGATCCCTAGGGGCCTGTAGATTCTCGTACAGTTCCGTAGGGGCCTGTGGTGTTCCCTAGGGGCCTGTAGAGGCTCGTACAGTTCCGTAGGGTCCTGTAGGTTTCCATAAGCGCCTGCAGAGGTCTGAAGGGGCCCGTACTGTTCCGTGAGGATCCATAGGGCTCCGTAGAGCTTCGTAGGTTCCCTAGAGGCCTCTGGAGTACCGCAGGAGCCAGTAGTGTTCTGTAGGGGCCCGTAGGGTTCCTTCCATAGGGGCTGGCAGTGTTCCGTAGGGGCCTTTAGGGTTGTGTAAGTGCCCGCAGAAGACTGTAGGAGTCTGTGGGATTCTGTAAGGTTCCGGAGGGTTCTGCAGGGTTCCGTAGGGACCCGTAGAGTTCCGTAGTGGCTGGTAAAGTTCCGTAGGGCCCTGTGGGGTTCTGTATGGACCTGTAGGGTTCCGTAGGGGCCTGCAGGGTTCCGTAAGTGCCCGCAGGTGTCTGTAGGGTTCCGTAGGGGTCTGTAGGGTTCCGTAGGCACCTGCAGTGTTCTGTAGGAGCCCACAGGGTTTTAGTGAGGTTCCGTTGTGTTGCTAAGGGTCTTGTAGAGTGCTGTCGGGTCCTGGAGTATTCTGTAGGGTTCCAGAGGGGCTCGTAGGGTTCCATCGAAATCTATAGGGTTCCCTAGGGGCCCATAGAGTCCCGTAGATTTCCGTAGGGACCTGTAGGGTTGTGTAAGTGCCCGCAGGGGTTGGTAGGAGCTTATAGGGTTCCATAAGTTTCCAGAGGGTTGTGTAGGGTTCCGTAGGGGCCTGTGGTGTTCCCTAGGGGCCTGTAGAGTCTCGTACAGTTCCGTAGGGTCCTGTAGGTTTCCATAAGCGCCCGCAGAGGTCTGAAGGGGCCCGTACTGTTCCGTAAGGATCCATAGGGTTCCGTAGAGCTTCATAGGTTCCCTAGAGGCCTCTGGAGTACCGCAGGAGCCAGTAGTGTTCCGTAGGGTCCTCTAGGGTTGAGTAAGTGCCCGCAGGAGTCTGTAGGAATCCGTGGGATTCTGTAAGGTTCTGGAGGGTTCTGCAGGGTTCCCTAGGGGCCCGTAGAGTTCCATAGTGGCTGGTAAAGTTCCCTAGGGCCCTGTACCATTCCGTAACTGCCTGCAAGGGTCTTTAGGCTTCCGTAGGGGCTGGTAGGGTTCCATAAAGTTGCGTGGGTTCCTGCAGAGTTCTGCAAGTGCCCGCAAGGGCCTGTAGGGGCCCACAGTGTTTCTGTCAGGTTCCGTAGAGTTCCGTAGGGGCCATATTTTTCTGTAGTGGCTGGTAGTATTCTGTAGGGGTCTGTAGGGTTCCATAGGCGCCTGCAGTGTTCTGTAGGAGCCCATAGGGTTTTCGTGAGGTTCCGTTGTGTTGCTAAGGGTCTTGTAGAGTGCTGTCGGGTCCTGGAGTATTCTGTAGGGTTCCAGAGGGGCTCGTAGGGTTCCATCAAAATCTGTAGGGTTCCCTAGGGGCCCATAGAGTCCCGTAGATTTCCGTAGGGACCTGTAGGGTTGTGTAAGTGCCCGCAGGGGTTGGTAGGAGCTTATAGGGTTCCATAAGTTTCCAGAGGGTTGTGTAGGGTTCCGTAGGGGCCTGTGGTGTTCCCTAGGGGCCTGTAGAGTCTCGTACGGTTCCGTAGGGGCCTGTGGTGTTCCCTAGGGGCCTGTAGAGTCTCGTACAGTTCCGTAGGGTCCTGTAGGTTTCCATAAGCGCCCGCAGAGGTCTGAAGGGGCCCGTACTGTTCCGTAAGGATCCATAGGGTTCCGTAGAGCTTCGTAGGTTCCCTAGAGGCCTCTGGAGTACCGCAGGAGCCAGTAGTGTTCTGTAGGGGCCCGTAGGGTTCCTTCCATAGGAGCTGGCAGTGTTCCATAGGGTCCTCTAGGGTTGAGTAAGTGCCCGCAGGAGTCTGTAGGAATCCGTGGGATTCTGTAAGGTTCTGGAGGGTTCTGCAGGGTTCCCTAGGGGCCCGTAGAGTTCCATAGTGGCTGGTAAAGTTCCCTAGGGCCCTGTACCGTTCTGTAACTGCCTGCAAGGGTCTTTAGGCTTCCGTAGGGGCTGGTAGGGTTCCATAAAGTTGCGTGGGTTCCTGCAGAGTTCTGCAAGTGCCCGCAAGGGCCTGTAGGGGCCCACAGTGTTTCTGTCAGGTTCCGTAGATTTCCGTAGGCGCCATATTTTTCTGTAGTGGCTGGTAGTATTCTGTAGGGGTCTGTAGGGTTCCGTAGGTGCCTGCAGTGTTCTGTAGGAGCCCACAGGGTTTTCGTGAGGTTCCGTTGTGTTGCTAAGGGTCTTGTAGAGTGCTGTCGGGTCCTGGAGTATTCTGTAGGGTTCCAGAGGGGCTCGTAGGGTTCCATCGAAATCTGTAGGGTTCCCTAGGGGCCCATAGAGTCCCGTAGATTTCCGTAGGGACCTGTAGGGTTGTGTAAGTGCCCGCAGGGGTTGGTAGGAGCTTATAGGGTTCCATAAGTTTCCAGAGGGTTGTGTAGGGTTCCGTAGGGGCCTGTGGTGTTCCCTAGGGGCCTGTAGAGTCTCGTACGGTTCCGTAGGGGCCTGTGGTGTTCCCTAGGGGCCTGTAGAGTCTCGTACAGTTCCGTAGGGTCCTGTAGGTTTCCATAAGCTCCCGCAGAGGTCTGAAGGGGCCCGTACTGTTCCGTGAGGATCCATAGGGCTCCGTAGAGCTTCGTAGGTTCCCTAGAGGCCTCTGGAGTACCGCAGGAGCCAGTAGTGTTCTGTAGGGGCCCGTAGGGTTCCTTCCATAGGGGCTGGCAGTGTTCCGTAGGGGCCTGTAGGGTTGTGTAAGTGCCTGCAGAAGGCTGTAGGAGTCTGTGGGATTCTGTAAGGTTCCGGAGGGTTCTGCAGGGTTCCGTAGGGACCCGTAGAGTTCCGTAGTGGCTGGTAAAGTTCCGTAGGGCCCTGTGGGGTTCTGTATGGACCTGTAGGGTTCCGTAGGGGCCTGCAGGGTTCCGTAAGTGCCCGCAGGTGTCTGTAGGGTTCCGTAGGGGTCTGTAGGGTTCCGTAGGCACCTGCAGTGTTCTGTAGGAGCCCATAGTGTTTTAGTGAGGTTCCGTTGTGTTGCTAAGGGTCTTGTAGAGTGCTGTCGGGTCCTGGAGTATTCTGTAGGGTTCCAGAGGGGCTCGTAGGGTTCCATCGAAATCTATAGGGTTCCCTAGGGGCCCATAGAGTCCCGTAGATTTCCGTAGGGACCTGTAGGGTTGTGTAAGTGCCCGCAGGGGTTGGTAGGAGCTTATAGGGTTCCATAAGTTTCCAGAGGGTTGTGTAGGGTTCCGTAGGGGCCTGTGGTGTTCCCTAGGGTCCTGTAGAATCTCGTACGGTTCCGTAGGGGCCTGTGGTGTTCCCTAGGGGCCTGTAGAGTCTCGTACAGTTCCGTAGGGTCCTGTAGGTTTCCATAAGCGCCCGCAGAGGTCTGAAGGGGCCCGTACTGTTCCGTAAGGATCCATAGGGTTCCGTAGAGCTTCATAGGTTCCCTAGAGGCCTCTGGAGTACCGCAGGAGCCAGTAGTGTTCTGTAGGGGCCCGTAGGGTTCCTTCCATAGGAGCTGGCAGTGTTCCATAGGGTCCTCTAGGGTTGAGTAAGTGCCCGCAGGAGTCTGTAGGAATCCGTGGGATTCTGTAAGGTTCTGGAGGGTTCTGCAGGGTTCCCTAGGGGCCCGTAGAGTTCCATAGTGGCTGGTAAAGTTCCCTAGGGCCCTGTACCGTTCTGTAACTGCCTGCAAGGGTCTTTAGGCTTCCGTAGGGGCTGGTAGGGTTCCATAAAGTTGCGTGGGTTCCTGCAGAGTTCTGCAAGTGCCCGCAAGGGCCTGTAGGGGCCCACAGTGTTTCTGTCAGGTTCCGTAGATTTCCGTAGGCGCCATATTTTTCTGTAGTGGCTGGTAGTATTCTGTAGGGGTCTGTAGGGTTCCGTAGGTGCCTGCAGTGTTCTGTAGGAGCCCACAGGGTTTTCGTGAGGTTCCGTTGTGTTGCTAAGGGTCTTGTAGAGTGCTGTCGGGTCCTGGAGTATTCTGTAGGGTTCCAGAGGGGCTCGTAGGGTTCCATCGAAATCTGTAGGGTTCCCTAGGGGCCCATAGAGTCCCGTAGATTTCCGTAGGGACCTGTAGGGTTGTGTAAGTGCCCGCAGGGGTTGGTAGGAGCTTATAGGGTTCCATAAGTTTCCAGAGGGTTGTGTAGGGTTCCGTAGGGGCCTGTGGTGTTCCCTAGGGGCCTGTAGAGTCTCGTACGGTTCCGTAGGGGCCTGTGGTGTTCCCTAGGGGCCTGTAGAGTCTCGTACAGTTCCGTAGGGTCCTGTAGGTTTCCATAAGCTCCCGCAGAGGTCTGAAGGGGCCCGTACTGTTCCGTGAGGATCCATAGGGCTCCGTAGAGCTTCGTAGGTTCCCTAGAGGCCTCTGGAGTACCGCAGGAGCCAGTAGTGTTCTGTAGGGGCCCGTAGGGTTCCTTCCATAGGGGCTGGCAGTGTTCCGTAGGGGCCTGTAGGGTTGTGTAAGTGCCTGCAGAAGGCTGTAGGAGTCTGTGGGATTCTGTAAGGTTCCGGAGGGTTCTGCAGGGTTCCGTAGGGACCCGTAGAGTTCCGTAGTGGCTGGTAAAGTTCCGTAGGGCCCTGTACCGTTCCGTAACTGCCTGCAAGGGTCTTTAGGCTTCCGTAGGGGCTGGTAGGGTTCCATAAAGTTGCGTGGGTTCCTGCAGAGTTCTGCAAGTGCCCGCAAGGGCCTGTAGGGGCCCACAGTGTTTCTGTCAGGTTCCGTAGAGTTCCGTAGGCGCCATATTTTTCTGTAGTGGCTGGTAGTATTCTGTAGGGGTCTGTAGGGTTCCGTAGGTGCCTGCAGTGTTCTCTGGGAGCCCACAGGGTTTTCGTGAGGTTCCGTTGTGTTGCTAAGGGTCTTGTAGAGTGCTGTCGGGTCCTGGAGTATTCTGTAGGGTTCCAGAGGGGCTCGTAGGGTTCCATCGAAATCTATAGGGTTCCCTAGGGGCCCATAGAGTCCCGTAGATTTCCGTAGGGACCTGTAGGGTTGTGTAAGTGCCCGCAGGGGTTGGTAGGAGCTTATAGGGTTCCATAAGTTTCCAGAGGGTTGTGTAGGGTTCCGTAGGGGCCTGTGGTGTTCCCTAGGGGCCTGTAGAATCTCGTACAGTTCCGTAGGGGCCTGTGGTGTTCCCTAGGGGCCTGTAGAGTCTCGTACAGTTCCGTAGGGTCCTGTAGGTTTCCATAAGCTCCCGCAGAGGTCTGAAGGGGCCCGTACTGTTCCGTGAGGATCCATAGGGCTCCGTAGAGCTTCGTAGGTTCCCTAGAGGCCTCTGGAGTACCGCAGGAGCCAGTAGTGTTCTGTAGGGTCCTCTAGGGTTCCTTCCATAGGGGCTGGCAGTGTTCCGTAGGGGCCTGTAGGGTTTTGTAAGTGCCCGCAGAAGTCTGTAGGAGTCTGTGGGATTCTGTAAGGTTCCGGAGGGTTCTGCAGGGTTCCGTAGGGGCCCGTAGAGTTCCATAGTGGCTGGTAAAGTTCCGTAGGGCCCTGTGGGGTTCTGTATGGACCTGTAGGGTTCCGTAGGGGCCTGCAGGGTTCCGTAAGTGCCCGCAGGTGTCTGTAGGGTTCCATAGGGGTCTGTAGGGTTCCGTAGGCACCTGCAGTGTTCTGTAGGAGCCCATAGGGTTTTAGTGAGGTTCCGTTGTGTTGCTAAGGGTCTTGTAGAGTGCTGTCAGGTCCTGGAGTATTCTGTAGGGTTCCAGAGGGCCTTGTAGGGTTCCGTCGAAATCTGAAGGGTTCCCTAGGGACCCGTAGAGTCCCGTAGATTTCCGTAGGGGCCTGTAGGGTTGTGTAAGTGCCCGCAGGGGTTGGTAGGAGCTTGTAGGGTGCCATAAGTTTCCAGAGGGTTGTGTAGGGTTCCGTAGGGGCCTGTGGTGTTCCCTAGGGTCCTGTAGAGTCTCGTACAGTTCCGTAGGGGCCTGTGGTGTTCCCTAGGGGCCTGTAGAGTCTCGTACAGTTCCGTAGGGTCCTGTAGGTTTCCATAAGCGCCCGCAGAGGTCTGAAGGGGCCCGTACTGTTCCGTAAGGATCCATAGGGTTCTGTAGAGCTTCATAGGTTCCCTAGAGGCCTCTGGAGTACCGCAGGAGCCAGTAGTGTTCCGTAGGGTCCTCTAGGGTTGAGTAAGTGCCCGCAGGAGTCTGTAGGAATCCGTGGGATTCTGTAAGGTTCTGGAGGGTTCCGTAGGGGCCCGTAGAGTCCCATAGTGGCTGGTAAAGTTCCCTAGGGCCCTGTACCGTTCCATAACTGCCTGCAAGGGTCTTTAGGCTTCCGTAGGGGCTGGTAGGGTTCCATAAAGTTGCGTGGGTTCCTGCAGAGTTCTGCAAGTGCCCGCAAGGGCCTGTAGGGGCCCACAGTGTTTCTGTCAGGTTCCGTAGAGTTCCGTAGGCGCCATATTTTTCTGTAGTGGCTGGTAGTATTCTGTAGGGGTCTGTAGGGTTCCGTAGGTGCCTGCAGTGTTCTGTAGGAGCCCACAGGGTTTTCGTGAGGTTCCATTGTGTTGCTAAGGGTCTTGTAGAGTGCTGTCGGGTCCTGGAGTATTCTGTAGGGTTCCAGAGGGGCTCGTAGGGTTCCATCGAAATCTGTAGAGTTCCCTAGGGGCCCATAGAGTCCCGTAGATTTCCGTAGGGACCTGTAGGGTTGTGTAAGTGCCCGCAGGGGTTGGTAGGAGCTTGTAGGGTGCCATAAGTTTCCAGAGGGTTGTGTAGGGTTCCGTAGGGGCCTGTGGTGTTCCCTAGGGTCCTGTAGAGTCTCGTACGGTTCCGTAGGGGCCTGTGGTGTTCCCTAGGGGCCTGTAGAGTCTCGTACAGTTCCGTAGGGTCCTGTAGGTTTCCATAAGCGCCCGCAGAGGTCTGAAGGGGCCCGTACTGTTCCGTAAGGATCCATAGGGTTCTGTAGAGCTTCATAGGTTCCCTAGAGGCCTCTGGAGTACCGCAGGAGCCAGTAGTGTTCCGTAGGGTCCTCTAGGGTTGAGTAAGTGCCCGCAGGAGTCTGTAGGAATCCGTGGGATTCTGTAAGGTTCTGGAGGGTTCTGCAGGGTTCCCTAGGGGCCCGTAGAGTTCCATAGTGGCTGGTAAAGTTCCCTAGGGCCCTGTACCGTTCCGTAACTGCCTGCAAGGGTCTTTAGGCTTCCGTAGGGGCTGGTAGGGTTCCATAAAGTTGCGTGGGTTCCTGCAGAGTTCTGCAAGTGCCCGCAAGGGCCTGTAGGGGCCCACAGTGTTTCTGTCAGGTTCCGTAGATTTCCGTAGGCGCCATATTTTTCTGTAGTGGCTGGTAGTATTCTGTAGGGGTCTGTAGGGTTCCGTAGGCGCCTGCAGTGTTCTGTAGGAGCCCATAGGGTTTTCGTGAGGTTCCGTTGTGTTGCTAAGGGTCTTGTAGAGTGCTGTCGGGTCCTGGAGTATTCTGTAGGGTTCCAGAGGGGCTCGTAGGGTTCCATCGAAATCTGTAGGGTTCCCTAGGGGCCCATAGAGTCCCGTAGATTTCCGTAGGGACCTGTAGGGTTGTGTAAGTGCCCGCAGGGGTTGGTAGGAGCTTATAGGGTTCCATAAGTTTCCAGAGGGTTGTGTAGGGTTCCGTAGGGGCCTGTGGTGATCCCTAGGGGCCTGTAGATTCTCGTACAGTTCCGTAGGGGCCTGTGGTGTTCCCTAGGGGCCTGTAGAGGCTCGTACAGTTCCGTAGGGTCCTGTAGGTTTCCATAAGCGCCTGCAGAGGTCTGAAGGGGCCCGTACTGTTCCGTGAGGATCCATAGGGCTCCGTAGAGCTTCGTAGGTTCCCTAGAGGCCTCTGGAGTACCGCAGGAGCCAGTAGTGTTCTGTAGGGGCCCGTAGGGTTCCTTCCATAGGGGCTGGCAGTGTTCCGTAGGGGCCTTTAGGGTTGTGTAAGTGCCCGCAGAAGACTGTAGGAGTCTGTGGGATTCTGTAAGGTTCCAGAGGGTTCTGCAGGGTTCCGTAGGGACCCGTAGAGTTCCGTAGTGGCTGGTAAAGTTCCGTAGGGCCCTGTACCGTTCCGTAACTGCCTGCAAGGGTCTTTAGGCTTCCGTAGGGGCTGGTAGGGTTCCATAAAGTTGCGTGGGTTCCTGCAGAGTTCTGCAAGTGCCCGCAAGGGCCTGTAGGGGCCCACAGTGTTTCTGTCAGGTTCCGTAGAGTTCCGTAGGCGCCATATTTTTCTGTAGTGGCTGGTAGTATTCTGTAGGGGTCTGTAGGGTTCCGTAGGTGCCTGCAGTGTTCTCTGGGAGCCCACAGGGTTTTCGTGAGGTTCCGTTGTGTTGCTAAGGGTCTTGTAGAGTGCTGTCGGGTCCTGGAGTATTCTGTAGGGTTCCAGAGGGGCTCGTAGGGTTCCATCGAAATCTATAGGGTTCCCTAGGGGCCCATAGAGTCCCGTAGATTTCCGTAGGGACCTGTAGGGTTGTGTAAGTGCCCGCAGGGGTTGGTAGGAGCTTATAGGGTTCCATAAGTTTCCAGAGGGTTGTGTAGGGTTCCGTAGGGGCCTGTGGTGTTCCCTAGGGGCCTGTAGAATCTCGTACAGTTCCGTAGGGGCCTGTGGTGTTCCCTAGGGGCCTGTAGAGTCTCGTACAGTTCCGTAGGGTCCTGTAGGTTTCCATAAGCTCCCGCAGAGGTCTGAAGGGGCCCGTACTGTTCCGTGAGGATCCATAGGGCTCCGTAGAGCTTCGTAGGTTCCCTAGAGGCCTCTGGAGTACCGCAGGAGCCAGTAGTGTTCTGTAGGGTCCTCTAGGGTTCCTTCCATAGGGGCTGGCAGTGTTCCGTAGGGGCCTGTAGGGTTTTGTAAGTGCCCGCAGAAGTCTGTAGGAGTCTGTGGGATTCTGTAAGGTTCCGGAGGGTTCTGCAGGGTTCCGTAGGGGCCCGTAGAGTTCCATAGTGGCTGGTAAAGTTCCGTAGGGCCCTGTGGGGTTCTGTATGGACCTGTAGGGTTCCGTAGGGGCCTGCAGGGTTCCGTAAGTGCCCGCAGGTGTCTGTAGGGTTCCATAGGGGTCTGTAGGGTTCCGTAGGCACCTGCAGTGTTCTGTAGGAGCCCATAGGGTTTTAGTGAGGTTCCGTTGTGTTGCTAAGGGTCTTGTAGAGTGCTGTCAGGTCCTGGAGTATTCTGTAGGGTTCCAGAGGGCCTTGTAGGGTTCCGTCGAAATCTGAAGGGTTCCCTAGGGACCCGTAGAGTCCCGTAGATTTCCGTAGGGGCCTGTAGGGTTGTGTAAGTGCCCGCAGGGGTTGGTAGGAGCTTGTAGGGTGCCATAAGTTTCCAGAGGGTTGTGTAGGGTTCCGTAGGGGCCTGTGGTGTTCCCTAGGGTCCTGTAGAGTCTCGTACAGTTCCGTAGGGGCCTGTGGTGTTCCCTAGGGGCCTGTAGAGTCTCGTACAGTTCCGTAGGGTCCTGTAGGTTTCCATAAGCGCCCGCAGAGGTCTGAAGGGGCCCGTACTGTTCCGTAAGGATCCATAGGGTTCTGTAGAGCTTCATAGGTTCCCTAGAGGCCTCTGGAGTACCGCAGGAGCCAGTAGTGTTCCGTAGGGTCCTCTAGGGTTGAGTAAGTGCCCGCAGGAGTCTGTAGGAATCCGTGGGATTCTGTAAGGTTCTGGAGGGTTCCGTAGGGGCCCGTAGAGTTCCATAGTGGCTGGTAAAGTTCCCTAGGGCCCTGTACCGTTCCATAACTGCCTGCAAGGGTCTTTAGGCTTCCGTAGGGGCTGGTAGGGTTCCATAAAGTTGCGTGGGTTCCTGCAGAGTTCTGCAAGTGCCCGCAAGGGCCTGTAGGGGCCCACAGTGTTTCTGTCAGGTTCCGTAGAGTTCCGTAGGCGCCATATTTTTCTGTAGTGGCTGGTAGTATTCTGTAGGGGTCTGTAGGGTTCCGTAGGTGCCTGCAGTGTTCTGTAGGAGCCCACAGGGTTTTCGTGAGGTTCCATTGTGTTGCTAAGGGTCTTGTAGAGTGCTGTCGGGTCCTGGAGTATTCTGTAGGGTTCCAGAGGGGCTCGTAGGGTTCCATCGAAATCTGTAGAGTTCCCTAGGGGCCCATAGAGTCCCGTAGATTTCCGTAGGGACCTGTAGGGTTGTGTAAGTGCCCGCAGGGGTTGGTAGGAGCTTGTAGGGTGCCATAAGTTTCCAGAGGGTTGTGTAGGGTTCCGTAGGGGCCTGTGGTGTTCCCTAGGGTCCTGTAGAGTCTCGTACGGTTCCGTAGGGGCCTGTGGTGTTCCCTAGGGGCCTGTAGAGTCTCGTACAGTTCCGTAGGGTCCTGTAGGTTTCCATAAGCGCCCGCAGAGGTCTGAAGGGGCCCGTACTGTTCCGTAAGGATCCATAGGGTTCTGTAGAGCTTCATAGGTTCCCTAGAGGCCTCTGGAGTACCGCAGGAGCCAGTAGTGTTCCGTAGGGTCCTCTAGGGTTGAGTAAGTGCCCGCAGGAGTCTGTAGGAATCCGTGGGATTCTGTAAGGTTCTGGAGGGTTCTGCAGGGTTCCCTAGGGGCCCGTAGAGTTCCATAGTGGCTGGTAAAGTTCCCTAGGGCCCTGTACCGTTCCGTAACTGCCTGCAAGGGTCTTTAGGCTTCCGTAGGGGCTGGTAGGGTTCCATAAAGTTGCGTGGGTTCCTGCAGAGTTCTGCAAGTGCCCGCAAGGGCCTGTAGGGGCCCACAGTGTTTCTGTCAGGTTCCGTAGATTTCCGTAGGCGCCATATTTTTCTGTAGTGGCTGGTAGTATTCTGTAGGGGTCTGTAGGGTTCCGTAGGCGCCTGCAGTGTTCTGTAGGAGCCCATAGGGTTTTCGTGAGGTTCCGTTGTGTTGCTAAGGGTCTTGTAGAGTGCTGTCGGGTCCTGGAGTATTCTGTAGGGTTCCAGAGGGGCTCGTAGGGTTCCATCGAAATCTGTAGGGTTCCCTAGGGGCCCATAGAGTCCCGTAGATTTCCGTAGGGACCTGTAGGGTTGTGTAAGTGCCCGCAGGGGTTGGTAGGAGCTTATAGGGTTCCATAAGTTTCCAGAGGGTTGTGTAGGGTTCCGTAGGGGCCTGTGGTGATCCCTAGGGGCCTGTAGATTCTCGTACAGTTCCGTAGGGGCCTGTGGTGTTCCCTAGGGGCCTGTAGAGGCTCGTACAGTTCCGTAGGGTCCTGTAGGTTTCCATAAGCGCCTGCAGAGGTCTGAAGGGGCCCGTACTGTTCCGTGAGGATCCATAGGGCTCCGTAGAGCTTCGTAGGTTCCCTAGAGGCCTCTGGAGTACCGCAGGAGCCAGTAGTGTTCTGTAGGGGCCCGTAGGGTTCCTTCCATAGGGGCTGGCAGTGTTCCGTAGGGGCCTTTAGGGTTGTGTAAGTGCCCGCAGAAGACTGTAGGAGTCTGTGGGATTCTGTAAGGTTCCAGAGGGTTCTGCAGGGTTCCGTAGGGACCCGTAGAGTTCCGTAGTGGCTGGTAAAGTTCCGTAGGGCCCTGTACCGTTCCGTAACTGCCTGCAAGGGTCTTTAGGCTTCCGTAGGGGCTGGTAGGGTTCCATAAAGTTGCGTGGGTTCCTGCAGAGTTCTGCAAGTGCCCGCAAGGGCCTGTAGGGGCCCACAGTGTTTCTGTCAGGTTCCGTAGAGTTCCGTAGGCGCCATATTTTTCTGTAGTGGCTGGTAGTATTCTGTAGGGGTCTGTAGGGTTCCGTAGGTGCCTGCAGTGTTCTCTGGGAGCCCACAGGGTTTTCGTGAGGTTCCGTTGTGTTGCTAAGGGTCTTGTAGAGTGCTGTCGGGTCCTGGAGTATTCTGTAGGGTTCCAGAGGGGCTCGTAGGGTTCCATCGAAATCTATAGGGTTCCCTAGGGGCCCATAGAGTCCCGTAGATTTCCGTAGGGACCTGTAGGGTTGTGTAAGTGCCCGCAGGGGTTGGTAGGAGCTTATAGGGTTCCATAAGTTTCCAGAGGGTTGTGTAGGGTTCCGTAGGGGCCTGTGGTGTTCCCTAGGGGCCTGTAGAATCTCGTACAGTTCCGTAGGGGCCTGTGGTGTTCCCTAGGGGCCTGTAGAGTCTCGTACAGTTCCGTAGGGTCCTGTAGGTTTCCATAAGCTCCCGCAGAGGTCTGAAGGGGCCCGTACTGTTCCGTGAGGATCCATAGGGCTCCGTAGAGCTTCGTAGGTTCCCTAGAGGCCTCTGGAGTACCGCAGGAGCCAGTAGTGTTCTGTAGGGTCCTCTAGGGTTCCTTCCATAGGGGCTGGCAGTGTTCCGTAGGGGCCTGTAGGGTTTTGTAAGTGCCCGCAGAAGTCTGTAGGAGTCTGTGGGATTCTGTAAGGTTCCGGAGGGTTCTGCAGGGTTCCGTAGGGGCCCGTAGAGTTCCATAGTGGCTGGTAAAGTTCCGTAGGGCCCTGTGGGGTTCTGTATGGACCTGTAGGGTTCCGTAGGGGCCTGCAGGGTTCCGTAAGTGCCCGCAGGTGTCTGTAGGGTTCCATAGGGGTCTGTAGGGTTCCGTAGGCACCTGCAGTGTTCTGTAGGAGCCCATAGGGTTTTAGTGAGGTTCCGTTGTGTTGCTAAGGGTCTTGTAGAGTGCTGTCAGGTCCTGGAGTATTCTGTAGGGTTCCAGAGGGCCTTGTAGGGTTCCGTCGAAATCTGTAGGGTTCCCTAGGGGCCCATAGAGTCCCGTAGATTTCCGTAGGGGCCTGTAGGGTTGTGTAAGTGCCCGCAGGGGTTGGTAAGAGCTTGTAGGGTGCCATAAGTTTCCAGAGGGTTGTGTAGGGTTCCGTAGGGGCCTGTGGTGTTCCCTAGGGTCCTGTAGATTCTCGTACGGTTCCGTAGGGGCCTGTGGTGTTCCCTAGGGGCCTGTAGAGTCTCGTACAGTTCCGTAGGGTCCTGTAGGTTTCCATAAGCGCCCGCAGAGGTCTGAAGGGGCCCGTACTGTTCCGTAAGGATCCATAGGGTTCTGTAGAGCTTCATAGGTTCCCTAGAGGCCTCTGGAGTACCGCAGGAGCCAGTAGTGTTCCGTAGGGTCCTCTAGGGTTGAGTAAGTGCCCGCAGGAGTCTGTAGGAATCCGTGGGATTCTGTAAGGTTCTGGAGGGTTCCGTAGGGGCCCGTAGAGTTCCATAGTGGCTGGTAAAGTTCCCTAGGGCCCTGTACCGTTCCATAACTGCCTGCAAGGGTCTTTAGGCTTCCGTAGGGGCTGGTAGGGTTCCATAAAGTTGCGTGGGTTCCTGCAGAGTTCTGCAAGTGCCCGCAAGGGCCTGTAGGGGCCCACAGTGTTTCTGTCAGGTTCCGTAGATTTCCGTAGGCGCCATATTTTTCTGTAGTGGCTGGTAGTATTCTGTAGGGGTCTGTAGGGTTCCGTAGGCGCCTGCAGTGTTCTGTAGGAGCCCATAGGGTTTTCGTGAGGTTCCGTTGTGTTGCTAAGGGTCTTGTAGAGTGCTGTCGGGTCCTGGAGTATTCTGTAGGGTTCCAGAGGGGCTCGTAGGGTTCCATCGAAATCTGTAGGGTTCCCTAGGGGCCCATAGAGTCCCGTAGATTTCCGTAGGGACCTGTAGGGTTGTGTAAGTGCCCGCAGGGGTTGGTAGGAGCTTGTAGGGTTCCATAAGTTTCCAGAGGGTTGTGTAGGGTTCCGTAGGGGCCTGTGGTGATCCCTAGGGGCCTGTAGATTCTCGTACAGTTCCGTAGGGGCCTGTGGTGTTCCCTAGGGGCCTGTAGAGGCTCGTACAGTTCCGTAGGGTCCTGTAGGTTTCCATAAGCGCCCGCAGAGGTCTGAAGGGGCCCGTACTGTTCCGTGAGGATCCATAGGGCTCCGTAGAGCTTCGTAGGTTCCCTAGAGGCCTCTGGAGTACCGCAGGAGCCAGTAGTGTTCTGTAGGGGCCCGTAGGGTTCCTTCCATAGGGGCTGGCAGTGTTCCGTAGGGGCCTGTAGGGTTGTGTAAGTGCCCGCAGAAGACTGTAGGAGTCTGTGGGATTCTGTAAGGTTCCGGAGGGTTCTGCAGGGTTCCGTAGGGACCCGTAGAGTTCCGTAGTGGCTGGTAAAGTTCCGTAGGGCCCTGTACCGTTCCGTAACTGCCTGCAAGGGTCTTTAGGCTTCCGTAGGGGCTGGTAGGGTTCCATAAAGTTGCGTGGGTTCCTGCAGAGTTCTGCAAGTGCCCGCAAGGGCCTGTAGGGGCCCACAGTGTTTCTGTCAGGTTCCGTAGAGTTCCGTAGGCGCCATATTTTTCTGTAGTGGCTGGTAGTATTCTGTAGGGGTCTGTAGGGTTCCGTAGGTGCCTGCAGTGTTCTGTAGGAGCCCACAGGGTTTTCGTGAGGTTCCGTTGTGTTGCTAAGGGTCTTGTAGAGTGCTGTCGGGTCCTGGAGTATTCTGTAGGGTTCCAGAGGGGCTCGTAGGGTTCCATCGAAATCTGTAGAGTTCCCTAGGGGCCCATAGAGTCCCGTAGATTTCCGTAGGGACCTGTAGGGTTGTGTAAGTGCCCGCAGGGGTTGGTAGGAGCTTGTAGGGTTCCATAAGTTTCCAGAGGGTTGTGTAGGGTTCCGTAGGGGCCTGTGGTGTTCCCTAGGGTCCTGTAGAGTCTCGTACGGTTCCGTAGGGGCCTGTGGTGTTCCCTAGGGGCCTGTAGAGTCTCGTACAGTTCCGTAGGGTCCTGTAGGTTTCCATAAGCGCCCGCAGAGGTCTGAAGGGGCCCGTACTGTTCCGTAAGGATCCATAGGGTTCTGTAGAGCTTCATAGGTTCCCTAGAGGCCTCTGGAGTACCGCAGGAGCCAGTAGTGTTCCGTAGGGTCCTCTAGGGTTGAGTAAGTGCCCGCAGGAGTCTGTAGGAATCCGTGGGATTCTGTAAGGTTCTGGAGGGTTCTGCAGGGTTCCGTAGGGGCCCGTAGAGTTCCATAGTGGCTGGTAAAGTTCCCTAGGGCCCTGTACCGTTCCGTAACTGCCTGCAAGGGTCTTTAGGCTTCCGTAGGGGCTGGTAGGGTTCCATAAAGTTGCGTGGGTTCCTGCAGAGTTCTGCAAGTGCCCGCAAGGGCCTGTAGGGGCCCACAGTGTTTCTGTCAGGTTCCGTAGATTTCCGTAGGCGCCATATTTTTCTGTAGTGGCTGGTAGTATTCTGTAGGGGTCTGTAGGGTTCCGTAGGCGCCTGCAGTGTTCTGTAGGAGCCCATAGGGTTTTCGTGAGGTTCCGTTGTGTTGCTAAGGGTCTTGTAGAGTGCTGTCGGGTCCTGGAGTATTCTGTAGGGTTCCAGAGGGGCTCGTAGGGTTCCATCGAAATCTGTAGGGTTCCCTAGGGGCCCATAGAGTCCCGTAGATTTCCGTAGGGACCTGTAGGGTTGTGTAAGTGCCCGCAGGGGTTGGTAGGAGCTTATAGGGTTCCATAAGTTTCCAGAGGGTTGTGTAGGGTTCCGTAGGGGCCTGTGGTGATCCCTAGGGGCCTGTAGATTCTCGTACAGTTCCGTAGGGGCCTGTGGTGTTCCCTAGGGGCCTGTAGAGTCTCGTACAGTTCCGTAGGGTCCTGTAGGTTTCCATAAGCGCCTGCAGAGGTCTGAAGGGGTCCGTACTGTTCCGTGAGGATCCATAGGGCTCCGTAGAGCTTCGTAGGTTCCCTAGAGGCCTCTGGAGTACCGCAGGAGCCAGTAGTGTTCTGTAGGGGCCCGTAGGGTTCCTTCCATAGGGGCTGGCAGTGTTCCGTAGGGGCCTTTAGGGTTGTGTAAGTGCCCGCAGAAGACTGTAGGAGTCTGTGGGATTCTGTAAGGTTCCAGAGGGTTCTGCAGGGTTCCGTAGGGACCCGTAGAGTTCCGTAGTGGCTGGTAAAGTTCCGTAGGGCCCTGTACCGTTCCGTAACTGCCTGCAAGGGTCTTTAGGCTTCCGTAGGGGCTGGTAGGGTTCCATAAAGTTGCGTGGGTTCCTGCAGAGTTCTGCAAGTGCCCGCAAGGGCCTGTAGGGGCCCACAGTGTTTCTGTCAGGTTCCGTAGAGTTCCGTAGGCGCCATATTTTTCTGTAGTGGCTGGTAGTATTCTGTAGGGGTCTGTAGGGTTCCGTAGGTGCCTGCAGTGTTCTCTGGGAGCCCACAGGGTTTTCGTGAGGTTCCGTTGTGTTGCTAAGGGTCTTGTAGAGTGCTGTCGGGTCCTGGAGTATTCTGTAGGGTTCCAGAGGGGCTCGTAGGGTTCCATCGAAATCTATAGGGTTCCCTAGGGGCCCATAGAGTCCCGTAGATTTCCGTAGGGACCTGTAGGGTTGTGTAAGTGCCCGCAGGGGTTGGTAGGAGCTTATAGGGTTCCATAAGTTTCCAGAGGGTTGTGTAGGGTTCCGTAGGGGCCTGTGGTGTTCCCTAGGGGCCTGTAGAATCTCGTACAGTTCCGTAGGGGCCTGTGGTGTTCCCTAGGGGCCTGTAGAGTCTCGTACAGTTCCGTAGGGTCCTGTAGGTTTCCATAAGCTCCCGCAGAGGTCTGAAGGGGCCCGTACTGTTCCGTGAGGATCCATAGGGCTCCGTAGAGCTTCGTAGGTTCCCTAGAGGCCTCTGGAGTACCGCAGGAGCCAGTAGTGTTCTGTAGGGTCCTCTAGGGTTCCTTCCATAGGGGCTGGCAGTGTTCCGTAGGGGCCTGTAGGGTTTTGTAAGTGCCCGCAGAAGTCTGTAGGAGTCTGTGGGATTCTGTAAGGTTCCGGAGGGTTCTGCAGGGTTCCGTAGGGGCCCGTAGAGTTCCATAGTGGCTGGTAAAGTTCCGTAGGGCCCTGTGGGGTTCTGTATGGACCTGTAGGGTTCCGTAGGGGCCTGCAGGGTTCCGTAAGTGCCCGCAGGTGTCTGTAGGGTTCCATAGGGGTCTGTAGGGTTCCGTAGGCACCTGCAGTGTTCTGTAGGAGCCCATAGGGTTTTAGTGAGGTTCCGTTGTGTTGCTAAGGGTCTTGTAGAGTGCTGTCAGGTCCTGGAGTATTCTGTAGGGTTCCAGAGGGCCTTGTAGGGTTCCGTCGAAATCTGAAGGGTTCCCTAGGGGCCCGTAGAGTCCCGTAGATTTCCGTAGGGGCCTGTAGGGTTGTGTAAGTGCCCGCAGGGGTTGGTAGGAGCTTGTAGGGTGCCATAAGTTTCCAGAGGGTTGTGTAGGGTTCCGTAGGGGCCTGTGGTGTTCCCTAGGGTCCTGTAGAGTCTCGTACGGTTCCGTAGGGGCCTGTGGTGTTCCCTAGGGGCCTGTAGAGTCTCGTACAGTTCCGTAGGGTCCTGTAGGTTTCCATAAGCGCCCGCAGAGGTCTGAAGGGGCCCGTACTGTTCCGTAAGGATCCATAGGGTTCTGTAGAGCTTCATAGGTTCCCTAGAGGCCTCTGGAGTACCGCAGGAGCCAGTAGTGTTCCGTAGGGTCCTCTAGGGTTGAGTAAGTGCCCGCAGGAGTCTGTAGGAATCCGTGGGATTCTGTAAGGTTCTGGAGGGTTCCGTAGGGGCCCGTAGAGTTCCATAGTGGCTGGTAAAGTTCCCTAGGGCCCTGTACCGTTCCGTAACTGCCTGCAAGGGTCTTTAGGCTTCCGTAGGGGCTGGTAGGGTTCCATAAAGTTGCGTGGGTTCCTGCAGAGTTCTGCAAGTGCCCGCAAGGGCCTGTAGGGGCCCACAGTGTTTCTGTCAGGTTCCGTAGATTTCCGTAGGCGCCATATTTTTCTGTAGTGGCTGGTAGTATTCTGTAGGGGTCTGTAGGGTTCCGTAGGCGCCTGCAGTGTTCTGTAGGAGCCCATAGGGTTTTCGTGAGGTTCCGTTGTGTTGCTAAGGGTCTTGTAGAGTGCTGTCGGGTCCTGGAGTATTCTGTAGGGTTCCAGAGGGGCTCGTAGGGTTCCATCGAAATCTGTAGGGTTCCCTAGGGGCCCATAGAGTCCCGTAGATTTCCGTAGGGACCTGTAGGGTTGTGTAAGTGCCCGCAGGGGTTGGTAGGAGCTTATAGGGTTCCATAAGTTTCCAGAGGGTTGTGTAGGGTTCCGTAGGGGCCTGTGGTGATCCCTAGGGGCCTGTAGATTCTCGTACAGTTCCGTAGGGGCCTGTGGTGTTCCCTAGGGGCCTGTAGAGGCTCGTACAGTTCCGTAGGGTCCTGTAGGTTTCCATAAGCGCCTGCAGAGGTCTGAAGGGGTCCGTACTGTTCCGTGAGGATCCATAGGGCTCCGTAGAGCTTCGTAGGTTCCCTAGAGGCCTCTGGAGTACCGCAGGAGCCAGTAGTGTTCTGTAGGGTCCTCTAGGGTTCCTTCCATAGGGGCTGGCAGTGTTCCGTAGGGGCCTGTAGGGTTTTGTAAGTGCCCGCAGAAGTCTGTAGGAGTCTGTGGGATTCTGTAAGGTTCCGGAGGGTTCTGCAGGGTTCCGTAGGGGCCCGTAGAGTTCCATAGTGGCTGGTAAAGTTCCGTAGGGCCCTGTGGGGTTCTGTATGGACCTGTAGGGTTCCGTAGGGGCCTGCAGGGTTCCGTAAGTGCCCGCAGGTGTCTGTAGGGTTCCATAGGGGTCTGTAGGGTTCCGTAGGCACCTGCAGTGTTCTGTAGGAGCCCATAGGGTTTTAGTGAGGTTCCGTTGTGTTGCTAAGGGTCTTGTAGAGTGCTGTCAGGTCCTGGAGTATTCTGTAGGGTTCCAGAGGGCCTTGTAGGGTTCCGTCGAAATCTGAAGGGTTCCCTAGGGGCCCGTAGAGTCCCGTAGATTTCCGTAGGGGCCTGTAGGGTTGTGTAAGTGCCCGCAGGGGTTGGTAGGAGCTTGTAGGGTGCCATAAGTTTCCAGAGGGTTGTGTAGGGTTCCGTAGGGGCCTGTGGTGTTCCCTAGGGTCCTGTAGAGTCTCGTACGGTTCCGTAGGGGCCTGTGGTGTTCCCTAGGGGCCTGTAGAGTCTCGTACAGTTCCGTAGGGTCCTGTAGGTTTCCATAAGCGCCCGCAGAGGTCTGAAGGGGCCCGTACTGTTCCGTAAGGATCCATAGGGTTCTGTAGAGCTTCGTAGGTTCCCTAGAGGCCTCTGGAGTACCGCAGGAGCCAGTAGTGTTCCGTAGGGTCCTCTAGGGTTGAGTAAGTGCCCGCAGGAGTCTGTAGGAATCCGTGGGATTCTGTAAGGTTCTGGAGGGTTCTGCAGGGTTCCCTAGGGGCCCGTAGAGTTCCATAGTGGCTGGTAAAGTTCCCTAGGGCCCTGTACCGTTCCGTAACTGCCTGCAAGGGTCTTTAGGCTTCCGTAGGGGCTGGTAGGGTTCCATAAAGTTGCGTGGGTTCCTGCAGAGTTCTGCAAGTGCCCGCAAGGGCCTGTAGGGGCCCACAGTGTTTCTGTCAGGTTCCGTAGATTTCCGTAGGCGCCATATTTTTCTGTAGTGGCTGGTAGTATTCTGTAGGGGTCTGTAGGGTTCCGTAGGCGCCTGCAGTGTTCTGTAGGAGCCCATAGGGTTTTCGTGAGGTTCCGTTGTGTTGCTAAGGGTCTTGTAGAGTGCTGTCGGGTCCTGGAGTATTCTGTAGGGTTCCAGAGGGGCTCGTAGGGTTCCATCGAAATCTGTAGGGTTCCCTAGGGGCCCATAGAGTCCCGTAGATTTCCGTAGGGACCTGTAGGGTTGTGTAAGTGCCCGCAGGGGTTGGTAGGAGCTTATAGGGTTCCATAAGTTTCCAGAGGGTTGTGTAGGGTTCCGTAGGGGCCTGTGGTGATCCCTAGGGGCCTGTAGATTCTCGTACAGTTCCGTAGGGGCCTGTGGTGTTCCCTAGGGGCCTGTAGAGGCTCGTACAGTTCCGTAGGGTCCTGTAGGTTTCCATAAGCGCCTGCAGAGGTCTGAAGGGGCCCGTACTGTTCCGTGAGGATCCATAGGGCTCCGTAGAGCTTCGTAGGTTCCCTAGAGGCCTCTGGAGTACCGCAGGAGCCAGTAGTGTTCTGTAGGGGCCCGTAGGGTTCCTTCCATAGGGGCTGGCAGTGTTCCGTAGGGGCCTTTAGGGTTGTGTAAGTGCCCGCAGAAGACTGTAGGAGTCTGTGGGATTCTGTAAGGTTCCGGAGGGTTCTGCAGGGTTCCGTAGGGACCCGTAGAGTTCCGTAGTGGCTGGTAAAGTTCCGTAGGGCCCTGTACCGTTCCGTAACTGCCTGCAAGGGTCTTTAGGCTTCCGTAGGGGCTGGTAGGGTTCCATAAAGTTGCGTGGGTTCCTGCAGAGTTCTGCAAGTGCCCGCAAGGGCCTGTAGGGGCCCACAGTGTTTCTGTCAGGTTCCGTAGAGTTCCGTAGGCGCCATATTTTTCTGTAGTGGCTGGTAGTATTCTGTAGGGGTCTGTAGGGTTCCGTAGGTGCCTGCAGTGTTCTCTGGGAGCCCACAGGGTTTTCGTGAGGTTCCGTTGTGTTGCTAAGGGTCTTGTAGAGTGCTGTCGGGTCCTGGAGTATTCTGTAGGGTTCCAGAGGGGCTCGTAGGGTTCCATCGAAATCTATAGGGTTCCCTAGGGGCCCATAGAGTCCCGTAGATTTCCGTAGGGACCTGTAGGGTTGTGTAAGTGCCCGCAGGGGTTGGTAGGAGCTTATAGGGTTCCATAAGTTTCCAGAGGGTTGTGTAGGGTTCCGTAGGGGCCTGTGGTGTTCCCTAGGGGCCTGTAGAATCTCGTACAGTTCCGTAGGGGCCTGTGGTGTTCCCTAGGGGCCTGTAGAGTCTCGTACAGTTCCGTAGGGTCCTGTAGGTTTCCATAAGCTCCCGCAGAGGTCTGAAGGGGCCCGTACTGTTCCGTGAGGATCCATAGGGCTCCGTAGAGCTTCGTAGGTTCCCTAGAGGCCTCTGGAGTACCGCAGGAGCCAGTAGTGTTCTGTAGGGTCCTCTAGGGTTCCTTCCATAGGGGCTGGCAGTGTTCCGTAGGGGCCTGTAGGGTTTTGTAAGTGCCCGCAGAAGTCTGTAGGAGTCTGTGGGATTCTGTAAGGTTCCGGAGGGTTCTGCAGGGTTCCGTAGGGGCCCGTAGAGTTCCATAGTGGCTGGTAAAGTTCCGTAGGGCCCTGTGGGGTTCTGTATGGACCTGTAGGGTTCCGTAGGGGCCTGCAGGGTTCCGTAAGTGCCCGCAGGTGTCTGTAGGGTTCCATAGGGGTCTGTAGGGTTCCGTAGGCACCTGCAGTGTTCTGTAGGAGCCCATAGGGTTTTAGTGAGGTTCCGTTGTGTTGCTAAGGGTCTTGTAGAGTGC
This sequence comes from Numenius arquata, assembly GCF_964106895.1. Classification (NCBI taxonomy): domain Eukaryota; kingdom Metazoa; phylum Chordata; class Aves; order Charadriiformes; family Scolopacidae; genus Numenius; species Numenius arquata. The sequence continues at coordinate 45,076 of NW_027415292.1, forward strand.
TGTCAGGTCCTGGAGTATTCTGTAGGGTTCCAGAGGGCCTTGTAGGGTTCCGTCGAAATCTGAAGGGTTCCCTAGGGGCCCGTAGAGTCCCGTAGATTTCCGTAGGGACCTGTAGGGTTGTGTAAGTGCCCGCAGGGGTTGGTAGGAGCTTGTAGGGTGCCATAAGTTTCCAGAGGGTTGTGTAGGGTTCCGTAGGGGCCTGTGGTGATCCCTAGGGGCCTGTAGATTCTCGTACAGTTCCGTAGGGGCCTGTGGTGTTCCCTAGGGGCCTGTAGAGGCTCGTACAGTTCCGTAGGGTCCTGTAGGTTTCCATAAGCGCCTGCAGAGGTCTGAAGGGGCCCGTACTGTTCCGTGAGGATCCATAGGGCTCCGTAGAGCTTCGTAGGTTCCCTAGAGGCCTCTGGAGTACCGCAGGAGCCAGTAGTGTTCTGTAGGGGCCCGTAGGGTTCCTTCCATAGGGGCTGGCAGTGTTCCGTAGGGGCCTTTAGGGTTGTGTAAGTGCCCGCAGAAGACTGTAGGAGTCTGTGGGATTCTGTAAGGTTCCGGAGGGTTCTGCAGGGTTCCGTAGGGACCCGTAGAGTTCCGTAGTGGCTGGTAAAGTTCCGTAGGGCCCTGTACCGTTCCGTAACTGCCTGCAAGGGTCTTTAGGCTTCCGTAGGGGCTGGTAGGGTTCCATAAAGTTGCGTGGGTTCCTGCAGAGTTCTGCAAGTGCCCGCAAGGGCCTGTAGGGGCCCACAGTGTTTCTGTCAGGTTCCGTAGAGTTCCGTAGGCGCCATATTTTTCTGTAGTGGCTGGTAGTATTCTGTAGGGGTCTGTAGGGTTCCGTAGGTGCCTGCAGTGTTCTCTGGGAGCCCACAGGGTTTTCGTGAGGTTCCGTTGTGTTGCTAAGGGTCTTGTAGAGTGCTGTCGGGTCCTGGAGTATTCTGTAGGGTTCCAGAGGGGCTCGTAGGGTTCCATCGAAATCTATAGGGTTCCCTAGGGGCCCATAGAGTCCCGTAGATTTCCGTAGGGACCTGTAGGGTTGTGTAAGTGCCCGCAGGGGTTGGTAGGAGCTTATAGGGTTCCATAAGTTTCCAGAGGGTTGTGTAGGGTTCCGTAGGGGCCTGTGGTGTTCCCTAGGGGCCTGTAGAATCTCGTACAGTTCCGTAGGGGCCTGTGGTGTTCCCTAGGGGCCTGTAGAGTCTCGTACAGTTCCGTAGGGTCCTGTAGGTTTCCATAAGCTCCCGCAGAGGTCTGAAGGGGCCCGTACTGTTCCGTGAGGATCCATAGGGCTCCGTAGAGCTTCGTAGGTTCCCTAGAGGCCTCTGGAGTACCGCAGGAGCCAGTAGTGTTCTGTAGGGTCCTCTAGGGTTCCTTCCATAGGGGCTGGCAGTGTTCCGTAGGGGCCTGTAGGGTTTTGTAAGTGCCCGCAGAAGTCTGTAGGAGTCTGTGGGATTCTGTAAGGTTCCGGAGGGTTCTGCAGGGTTCCGTAGGGGCCCGTAGAGTTCCATAGTGGCTGGTAAAGTTCCGTAGGGCCCTGTGGGGTTCTGTATGGACCTGTAGGGTTCCGTAGGGGCCTGCAGGGTTCCGTAAGTGCCCGCAGGTGTCTGTAGGGTTCCATAGGGGTCTGTAGGGTTCCGTAGGCACCTGCAGTGTTCTGTAGGAGCCCATAGGGTTTTAGTGAGGTTCCGTTGTGTTGCTAAGGGTCTTGTAGAGTGCTGTCAGGTCCTGGAGTATTCTGTAGGGTTCCAGAGGGCCTTGTAGGGTTCCGTCGAAATCTGAAGGGTTCCCTAGGGGCCCGTAGAGTCCCGTAGATTTCCGTAGGGACCTGTAGGGTTGTGTAAGTGCCCGCAGGGGTTGGTAGGAGCTTGTATGGTGCCATAAGTTTCCAGAGGGTTGTGTAGGGTTCCGTAGGGGCCTGTGGTGTTCCCTAGGGGCCTGTAGAGTCTCGTACAGTTCCGTAGGGTCCTGTAGGTTTCCATAAGCGCCCGCAGAGGTCTGAAGGGGCCCGTACTGTTCCGTAAGGATCCATAGGGTTCTGTAGAGCTTCATAGGTTCCCTAGAGGCCTCTGGAGTACCGCAGGAGCCAGTAGTGTTCCGTAGGGTCCTCTAGGGTTGAGTAAGTGCCCGCAGGAGTCTGTAGGAATCCGTGGGATTCTGTAAGGTTCTGGAGGGTTCTGCAGGGTTCCCTAGGGGCCCGTAGAGTTCCATAGTGGCTGGTAAAGTTCCCTAGGGCCCTGTACCGTTCCGTAACTGCCTGCAAGGGTCTTTAGGCTTCCGTAGGGGCTGGTAGGGTTCCATAAAGTTGCGTGGGTTCCTGCAGAGTTCTGCAAGTGCCCGCAAGGGCCTGTAGGGGCCCACAGTGTTTCTGTCAGGTTCCGTAGATTTCCGTAGGCGCCATATTTTTCTGTAGTGGCTGGTAGTATTCTGTAGGGGTCTGTAGGGTTCCGTAGGCGCCTGCAGTGTTCTGTAGGAGCCCATAGTGTTTTAGTGAGGTTCCGTTGTGTTGCTAAGGGTCTTGTAGAGTGCTGTCGGGTCCTGGAGTATTCTGTAGGGTTCCAGAGGGGCTCGTAGGGTTCCATCGAAATCTGTAGGGTTCCCTAGGGGCCCATAGAGTCCCGTAGATTTCCGTAGGGACCTGTAGGGTTGTGTAAGTGCCCGCAGGGGTTGGTAGGAGCTTATAGGGTTCCATAAGTTTCCAGAGGGTTGTGTAGGGTTCCGTAGGGGCCTGTGGTGATCCCTAGGGGCCTGTAGATTCTCGTACAGTTCCGTAGGGGCCTGTGGTGTTCCCTAGGGGCCTGTAGAGGCTCGTACAGTTCCGTAGGGTCCTGTAGGTTTCCATAAGCGCCTGCAGAGGTCTGAAGGGGCCCGTACTGTTCCGTGAGGATCCATAGGGCTCCGTAGAGCTTCGTAGGTTCCCTAGAGGCCTCTGGAGTACCGCAGGAGCCAGTAGTGTTCTGTAGGGGCCCGTAGGGTTCCTTCCATAGGGGCTGGCAGTGTTCCGTAGGGGCCTGTAGGGTTGTGTAAGTGCCCGCAGAAGACTGTAGGAGTCTGTGGGATTCTGTAAGGTTCCGGAGGGTTCTGCAGGGTTCCGTAGGGACCCGTAGAGTTCCGTAGTGGCTGGTAAAGTTCCGTAGGGCCCTGTACCGTTCCGTAACTGCCTGCAAGGGTCTTTAGGCTTCCGTAGGGGCTGGTAGGGTTCCATAAAGTTGCGTGGGTTCCTGCAGAGTTCTGCAAGTGCCCGCAAGGGCCTGTAGGGGCCCACAGTGTTTCTGTCAGGTTCCGTAGAGTTCCGTAGGCTCCATATTTTTCTGTAGTGGCTGGTAGTATTCTGTAGGGGTCTGTAGGGTTCCGTAGGTGCCTGCAGTGTTCTCTGGGAGCCCACAGGGTTTTCGTGAGGTTCCGTTGTGTTGCTAAGGGTCTTGTAGAGTGCTGTCGGGTCCTGGAGTATTCTGTAGGGTTCCAGAGGGGCTCGTAGGGTTCCATCGAAATCTGTAGGGTTCCCTAGGGGCCCATAGAGTCCCGTAGATTTCCGTAGGGACCTGTAGGGTTGTGTAAGTGCCCGCAGGGGTTGGTAGGAGCTTATAGGGTTCCATAAGTTTCCAGAGGGTTGTGTAGGGTTCCGTAGGGGCCTGTGGTGTTCCCTAGGGGCCTGTAGAATCTCGTACAGTTCCGTAGGGGCCTGTGGTGTTCCCTAGGGGCCTGTAGAGTCTCGTACAGTTCCGTAGGGTCCTGTAGGTTTCCATAAGCTCCCGCAGAGGTCTGAAGGGGCCCGTACTGTTCCGTGAGGATCCATAGGGCTCCGTAGAGCTTCGTAGGTTCCCTAGAGGCCTCTGGAGTACCGCAGGAGCCAGTAGTGTTCTGTAGGGTCCTCTAGGGTTCCTTCCATAGGGGCTGGCAGTGTTCCGTAGGGGCCTGTAGGGTTTTGTAAGTGCCCGCAGAAGTCTGTAGGAGTCTGTGGGATTCTGTAAGGTTCCGGAGGGTTCTGCAGGGTTCCGTAGGGGCCCGTAGAGTTCCGTAGTGGCTGGTAAAGTTCCGTAGGGCCCTGTGGGGTTCTGTATGGACCTGTAGGGTTCCGTAGGGGCCTGCAGGGTTCCGTAAGTGCCCGCAGGTGTCTGTAGGGTTCCGTAGGGGTCTGTAGGGTTCCGTAGGCACCTGCAGTGTTCTGTAGGAGCCCATAGGGTTTTAGTGAGGTTCCGTTGTGTTGCTAAGGGTCTTGTAGAGTGCTGTCAGGTCCTGGAGTATTCTGTAGGGTTCCAGAGGGCCTTGTAGGGTTCCGTCGAAATCTGAAGGGTTCCCTAGGGGCCCGTAGAGTCCCGTAGATTTCCGTAGGGGCCTGTAGGGTTGTGTAAGTGCCCGCAGGGGTTGGTAGGAGCTTGTAGGGTTCCATAAGTTTCCAGAGGGTTGTGTAGGGTTCCGTAGGGGCCTGTGGTGATCCCTAGGGGCCTGTAGATTCTCGTACAGTTCCGTAGGGGCCTGTGGTGTTCCCTAGGGGCCTGTAGAGGCTCGTACAGTTCCGTAGGGTCCTGTAGGTTTCCATAAGCGCCCGCAGAGGTCTGAAGGGGCCCGTACTGTTCCGTGAGGATCCATAGGGCTCCGTAGAGCTTCGTAGGTTCCCTAGAGGCCTCTGGAGTACCGCAGGAGCCAGTAGTGTTCTGTAGGGGCCCGTAGGGTTCCTTCCATAGGGGCTGGCAGTGTTCCGTAGGGGCCTGTAGGGTTGTGTAAGTGCCCGCAGAAGACTGTAGGAGTCTGTGGGATTCTGTAAGGTTCCGGAGGGTTCTGCAGGGTTCCGTAGGGACCCGTAGAGTTCCGTAGTGGCTGGTAAAGTTCCGTAGGGCCCTGTACCGTTCCGTAACTGCCTGCAAGGGTCTTTAGGCTTCCGTAGGGGCTGGTAGGGTTCCATAAAGTTGCGTGGGTTCCTGCAGAGTTCTGCAAGTGCCCGCAAGGGCCTGTAGGGGCCCACAGTGTTTCTGTCAGGTTCCGTAGAGTTCCGTAGGCGCCATATTTTTCTGTAGTGGCTGGTAGTATTCTGTAGGGGTCTGTAGGGTTCCGTAGGTGCCTGCAGTGTTCTGTAGGAGCCCACAGGGTTTTCGTGAGGTTCCGTTGTGTTGCTAAGGGTCTTGTAGAGTGCTGTCGGGTCCTGGAGTATTCTGTAGGGTTCCAGAGGGGCTCGTAGGGTTCCATCGAAATCTGTAGAGTTCCCTAGGGGCCCATAGAGTCCCGTAGATTTCCGTAGGGACCTGTAGGGTTGTGTAAGTGCCCGCAGGGGTTGGTAGGAGCTTGTAGGGTTCCATAAGTTTCCAGAGGGTTGTGTAGGGTTCCGTAGGGGCCTGTGGTGTTCCCTAGGGTCCTGTAGAGTCTCGTACGGTTCCGTAGGGGCCTGTGGTGTTCCCTAGGGGCCTGTAGAGTCTCGTACAGTTCCGTAGGGTCCTGTAGGTTTCCATAAGCGCCCGCAGAGGTCTGAAGGGGCCCGTACTGTTCCGTAAGGATCCATAGGGTTCTGTAGAGCTTCATAGGTTCCCTAGAGGCCTCTGGAGTACCGCAGGAGCCAGTAGTGTTCCGTAGGGTCCTCTAGGGTTGAGTAAGTGCCCGCAGGAGTCTGTAGGAATCCGTGGGATTCTGTAAGGTTCTGGAGGGTTCTGTAGGGTTCCGTAGGGACCCGTAGAGTTCCATAGTGGCTGGTAAAGTTCCCTAGGGCCCTGTACCGTTCCGTAACTGCCTGCAAGGGTCTTTAGGCTTCCGTAGGGGCTGGTAGGGTTCCATAAAGTTGCGTGGGTTCCTGCAGAGTTCTGCAAGTGCCCGCAAGGGCCTGTAGGGGCCCACAGTGTTTCTGTCAGGTTCCGTAGATTTCCGTAGGCGCCATATTTTTCTGTAGTGGCTGGTAGTATTCTGTAGGGGTCTGTAGGGTTCCGTAGGCGCCTGCAGTGTTCTGTAGGAGCCCATAGGGTTTTCGTGAGGTTCCGTTGTGTTGCTAAGGGTCTTGTAGAGTGCTGTCGGGTCCTGGAGTATTCTGTAGGGTTCCAGAGGGGCTCGTAGGGTTCCATCGAAATCTGTAGGGTTCCCTAGGGGCCCATAGAGTCCCGTAGATTTCCGTAGGGACCTGTAGGGTTGTGTAAGTGCCCGCAGGGGTTGGTAGGAGCTTATAGGGTTCCATAAGTTTCCAGAGGGTTGTGTAGGGTTCCGTAGGGGCCTGTGGTGATCCCTAGGGGCCTGTAGATTCTCGTACAGTTCCGTAGGGGCCTGTGGTGTTCCCTAGGGGCCTGTAGAGGCTCGTACAGTTCCGTAGGGTCCTGTAGGTTTCCATAAGCGCCTGCAGAGGTCTGAAGGGGCCCGTACTGTTCCGTGAGGATCCATAGGGCTCCGTAGAGCTTCGTAGGTTCCCTAGAGGCCTCTGGAGTACCGCAGGAGCCAGTAGTGTTCTGTAGGGGCCCGTAGGGTTCCTTCCATAGGGGCTGGCAGTGTTCCGTAGGGGCCTGTAGGGTTGTGTAAGTGCCCGCAGAAGACTGTAGGAGTCTGTGGGATTCTGTAAGGTTCCGGAGGGTTCTGCAGGGTTCCGTAGGGACCCGTAGAGTTCCGTAGTGGCTGGTAAAGTTCCGTAGGGCCCTGTACCGTTCCGTAACTGCCTGCAAGGGTCTTTAGGCTTCCGTAGGGGCTGGTAGGGTTCCATAAAGTTGCGTGGGTTCCTGCAGAGTTCTGCAAGTGCCCGCAAGGGCCTGTAGGGGCCCACAGTGTTTCTGTCAGGTTCCGTAGAGTTCCGTAGGCGCCATATTTTTCTGTAGTGGCTGGTAGTATTCTGTAGGGGTCTGTAGGGTTCCGTAGGTGCCTGCAGTGTTCTCTGGGAGCCCACAGGGTTTTCGTGAGGTTCCGTTGTGTTGCTAAGGGTCTTGTAGAGTGCTGTCGGGTCCTGGAGTATTCTGTAGGGTTCCAGAGGGGCTCGTAGGGTTCCATCGAAATCTATAGGGTTCCCTAGGGGCCCATAGAGTCCCGTAGATTTCCGTAGGGACCTGTAGGGTTGTGTAAGTGCCCGCAGGGGTTGGTAGGAGCTTATAGGGTTCCATAAGTTTCCAGAGGGTTGTGTAGGGTTCCGTAGGGGCCTGTGGTGTTCCCTAGGGGCCTGTAGAATCTCGTACAGTTCCGTAGGGGCCTGTGGTGTTCCCTAGGGGCCTGTAGAGTCTCGTACAGTTCCGTAGGGTCCTGTAGGTTTCCATAAGCTCCCGCAGAGGTCTGAAGGGGCCCGTACTGTTCCGTGAGGATCCATAGGGCTCCGTAGAGCTTCGTAGGTTCCCTAGAGGCCTCTGGAGTACCGCAGGAGCCAGTAGTGTTCTGTAGGGTCCTCTAGGGTTCCTTCCATAGGGGCTGGCAGTGTTCCGTAGGGGCCTGTAGGGTTTTGTAAGTGCCCGCAGAAGTCTGTAGGAGTCTGTGGGATTCTGTAAGGTTCCGGAGGGTTCTGCAGGGTTCCGTAGGGGCCCGTAGAGTTCCGTAGTGGCTGGTAAAGTTCCGTAGGGCCCTGTGGGGTTCTGTATGGACCTGTAGGGTTCCGTAGGGGCCTGCAGGGTTCCGTAAGTGCCCGCAGGTGTCTGTAGGGTTCCGTAGGGGTCTGTAGGGTTCCGTAGGCACCTGCAGTGTTCTGTAGGAGCCCATAGGGTTTTAGTGAGGTTCCGTTGTGTTGCTAAGGGTCTTGTAGAGTGCTGTCAGGTCCTGGAGTATTCTGTAGGGTTCCAGAGGGCCTTGTAGGGTTCCGTCGAAATCTGAAGGGTTCCCTAGGGGCCCGTAGAGTCCCGTAGATTTCCGTAGGGGCCTGTAGGGTTGTGTAAGTGCCCGCAGGGGTTGGTAGGAGCTTGTAGGGTTCCATAAGTTTCCAGAGGGTTGTGTAGGGTTCCGTAGGGGCCTGTGGTGATCCCTAGGGGCCTGTAGATTCTCGTACAGTTCCGTAGGGGCCTGTGGTGTTCCCTAGGGGCCTGTAGAGGCTCGTACAGTTCCGTAGGGTCCTGTAGGTTTCCATAAGCGCCCGCAGAGGTCTGAAGGGGCCCGTACTGTTCCGTGAGGATCCATAGGGCTCCGTAGAGCTTCGTAGGTTCCCTAGAGGCCTCTGGAGTACCGCAGGAGCCAGTAGTGTTCTGTAGGGGCCCGTAGGGTTCCTTCCATAGGGGCTGGCAGTGTTCCGTAGGGGCCTGTAGGGTTGTGTAAGTGCCCGCAGAAGACTGTAGGAGTCTGTGGGATTCTGTAAGGTTCCGGAGGGTTCTGCAGGGTTCCGTAGGGACCCGTAGAGTTCCGTAGTGGCTGGTAAAGTTCCCTAGGGCCCTGTACCGTTCCGTAACTGCCTGCAAGGGTCTTTAGGCTTCCGTAGGGGCTGGTAGGGTTCCATAAAGTTGCGTGGGTTCCTGCAGAGTTCTGCAAGTGCCCGCAAGGGCCTGTAGGGGCCCACAGTGTTTCTGTCAGGTTCCGTAGAGTTCCGTAGGCGCCATATTTTTCTGTAGTGGCTGGTAGTATTCTGTAGGGGTCTGTAGGGTTCCGTAGGTGCCTGCAGTGTTCTGTAGGAGCCCACAGGGTTTTCGTGAGGTTCCGTTGTGTTGCTAAGGGTCTTGTAGAGTGCTGTCGGGTCCTGGAGTATTCTGTAGGGTTCCAGAGGGGCTCGTAGGGTTCCATCGAAATCTGTAGAGTTCCCTAGGGGCCCATAGAGTCCCGTAGATTTCCGTAGGGACCTGTAGGGTTGTGTAAGTGCCCGCAGGGGTTGGTAGGAGCTTGTAGGGTTCCATAAGTTTCCAGAGGGTTGTGTATGGTTCCGTAGGGGCCAGTGGTGTTCCCTAGGGTCCTGTAGAGTCTCGTACGGTTCCGTAGGGGCCTGTGGTGTTCCCTAGGGGCCTGTAGAGTCTCGTACAGTTCCGTAGGGTCCTGTAGGTTTCCATAAGCGCCCGCAGAGGTCTGAAGGGGCCCGTACTGTTCCGTAAGGATCCATAGGGTTCTGTAGAGCTTCATAGGTTCCCTAGAGGCCTCTGGAGTACCGCAGGAGCCAGTAGTGTTCCGTAGGGTCCTCTAGGGTTGAGTAAGTGCCCGCAGGAGTCTGTAGGAATCCGTGGGATTCTGTAAGGTTCTGGAGGGTTCTGTAGGGTTCCGTAGGGACCCGTAGAGTTCCATAGTGGCTGGTAAAGTTCCCTAGGGCCCTGTACCGTTCCGTAACTGCCTGCAAGGGTCTTTAGGCTTCCGTAGGGGCTGGTAGGGTTCCATAAAGTTGCGTGGGTTCCTGCAGAGTTCTGCAAGTGCCCGCAAGGGCCTGTAGGGGCCCACAGTGTTTCTGTCAGGTTCCGTAGATTTCCGTAGGCGCCATATTTTTCTGTAGTGGCTGGTAGTATTCTGTAGGGGTCTGTAGGGTTCCGTAGGCGCCTGCAGTGTTCTGTAGGAGCCCATAGGGTTTTCGTGAGGTTCCGTTGTGTTGCTAAGGGTCTTGTAGAGTGCTGTCGGGTCCTGGAGTATTCTGTAGGGTTCCAGAGGGGCTCGTAGGGTTCCATCGAAATCTGTAGGGTTCCCTAGGGGCCCATAGAGTCCCGTAGATTTCCGTAGGGACCTGTAGGGTTGTGTAAGTGCCCGCAGGGGTTGGTAGGAGCTTATAGGGTTCCATAAGTTTCCAGAGGGTTGTGTAGGGTTCCGTAGGGGCCTGTGGTGATCCCTAGGGGCCTGTAGATTCTCGTACAGTTCCGTAGGGGCCTGTGGTGTTCCCTAGGGGCCTGTAGAGGCTCGTACAGTTCCGTAGGGTCCTGTAGGTTTCCATAAGCGCCTGCAGAGGTCTGAAGGGGCCCGTACTGTTCCGTGAGGATCCATAGGGCTCCGTAGAGCTTCGTAGGTTCCCTAGAGGCCTCTGGAGTACCGCAGGAGCCAGTAGTGTTCTGTAGGGGCCCGTAGGGTTCCTTCCATAGGGGCTGGCAGTGTTCTGTAGGGGCCTGTAGGGTTGTGTAAGTGCCCGCAGAAGACTGTAGGAGTCTGTGGGATTCTGTAAGGTTCCGGAGGGTTCTGCAGGGTTCCGTAGGGACCCGTAGAGTTCCGTAGTGGCTGGTAAAGTTCCGTAGGGCCCTGTACCGTTCCGTAACTGCCTGCAAGGGTCTTTAGGCTTCCGTAGGGGCTGGTAGGGTTCCATAAAGTTGCGTGGGTTCCTGCAGAGTTCTGCAAGTGCCCGCAAGGGCCTGTAGGGGCCCACAGTGTTTCTGTCAGGTTCCGTAGAGTTCCGTAGGCGCCATATTTTTCTGTAGTGGCTGGTAGTATTCTGTAGGGGTCTGTAGGGTTCCGTAGGTGCCTGCAGTGTTCTCTGGGAGCCCACAGGGTTTTCGTGAGGTTCCGTTGTGTTGCTAAGGGTCTTGTAGAGTGCTGTCGGGTCCTGGAGTATTCTGTAAGGTTCCAGAGGGGCTCGTAGGGTTCCATCGAAATCTATAGGGTTCCCTAGGGGCCCATAGAGTCCCGTAGATTTCCGTAGGGACCTGTAGGGTTGTGTAAGTGCCCGCAGGGGTTGGTAGGAGCTTATAGGGTTCCATAAGTTTCCAGAGGGTTGTGTAGGGTTCCGTAGGGGCCTGTGGTGTTCCCTAGGGGCCTGTAGAATCTCGTACAGTTCCGTAGGGGCCTGTGGTGTTCCCTAGGGGCCTGTAGAGTCTCGTACAGTTCCGTAGGGTCCTGTAGGTTTCCATAAGCTCCCGCAGAGGTCTGAAGGGGCCCGTACTGTTCCGTGAGGATCCATAGGGCTCCGTAGAGCTTCGTAGGTTCCCTAGAGGCCTCTGGAGTACCGCAGGAGCCAGTAGTGTTCTGTAGGGTCCTCTAGGGTTCCTTCCATAGGGGCTGGCAGTGTTCCGTAGGGGCCTGTAGGGTTTTGTAAGTGCCCGCAGAAGTCTGTAGGAGTCTGTGGGATTCTGTAAGGTTCCGGAGGGTTCTGCAGGGTTCCGTAGGGGCCCGTAGAGTTCCATAGTGGCTGGTAAAGTTCCGTAGGGCCCTGTGGGGTTCTGTATGGACCTGTAGGGTTCCGTAGGGGCCTGCAGGGTTCCGTAAGTGCCCGCAGGTGTCTGTAGGGTTCCATAGGGGTCTGTAGGGTTCCGTAGGCACCTGCAGTGTTCTGTAGGAGCCCATAGGGTTTTAGTGAGGTTCCGTTGTGTTGCTAAGGGTCTTGTAGAGTGCTGTCAGGTCCTGGAGTATTCTGTAGGGTTCCAGAGGGCCTTGTAGGGTTCCGTCGAAATCTGAAGGGTTCCCTAGGGGCCCGTAGAGTCCCGTAGATTTCCGTAGGGGCCTGTAGGGTTGTGTAAGTGCCCGCAGGGGTTGGTAGGAGCTTGTAGGGTGCCATAAGTTTCCAGAGGGTTGTGTAGGGTTCCGTAGGGGCCTGTGGTGTTCCCTAGGGTCCTGTAGAGTCTCGTACGGTTCCGTAGGGGCCTGTGGTGTTCCCTAGGGGCCTGTAGAGTCTCGTACAGTTCCGTAGGGTCCTGTAGGTTTCCATAAGCGCCCGCAGAGGTCTGAAGGGGCCCGTACTGTTCCGTAAGGATCCATAGGGTTCTGTAGAGCTTCATAGGTTCCCTAGAGGCCTCTGGAGTACCGCAGGAGCCAGTAGTGTTCCGTAGGGTCCTCTAGGGTTGAGTAAGTGCCCGCAGGAGTCTGTAGGAATCCGTGGGATTCTGTAAGGTTCTGGAGGGTTCCGTAGGGGCCCGTAGAGTTCCATAGTGGCTGGTAAAGTTCCCTAGGGCCCTGTACCGTTCCGTAACTGCCTGCAAGGGTCTTTAGGCTTCCGTAGGGGCTGGTAGGGTTCCATAAAGTTGCGTGGGTTCCTGCAGAGTTCTGCAAGTGCCCGCAAGGGCCTGTAGGGGCCCACAGTGTTTCTGTCAGGTTCCGTAGATTTCCGTAGGCGCCATATTTTTCTGTAGTGGCTGGTAGTATTCTGTAGGGGTCTGTAGGGTTCCGTAGGCGCCTGCAGTGTTCTGTAGGAGCCCATAGGGTTTTCGTGAGGTTCCGTTGTGTTGCTAAGGGTCTTGTAGAGTGCTGTCGGGTCCTGGAGTATTCTGTAGGGTTCCAGAGGGGCTCGTAGGGTTCCATCGAAATCTGTAGGGTTCCCTAGGGGCCCATAGAGTCCCGTAGATTTCCGTAGGGACCTGTAGGGTTGTGTAAGTGCCCGCAGGGGTTGGTAGGAGCTTATAGGGTTCCATAAGTTTCCAGAGGGTTGTGTAGGGTTCCGTAGGGGCCTGTGGTGATCCCTAGGGGCCTGTAGATTCTCGTACAGTTCCGTAGGGGCCTGTGGTGTTCCCTAGGGGCCTGTAGAGGCTCGTACAGTTCCGTAGGGTCCTGTAGGTTTCCATAAGCGCCCGCAGAGGTCTGAAGGGGCCCGTACTGTTCCGTGAGGATCCATAGGGCTCCGTAGAGCTTCGTAGGTTCCCTAGAGGCCTCTGGAGTACCGCAGGAGCCAGTAGTGTTCTGTAGGGGCCCGTAGGGTTCCTTCCATAGGGGCTGGCAGTGTTCCGTAGGGGCCTGTAGGGTTGTGTAAGTGCCCGCAGAAGACTGTAGGAGTCTGTGGGATTCTGTAAGGTTCCGGAGGGTTCTGCAGGGTTCCGTAGGGACCCGTAGAGTTCCGTAGTGGCTGGTAAAGTTCCGTAGGGCCCTGTACCGTTCCGTAACTGCCTGCAAGGGTCTTTAGGCTTCCGTAGGGGCTGGTAGGGTTCCATAAAGTTGCGTGGGTTCCTGCAGAGTTCTGCAAGTGCCCGCAAGGGCCTGTAGGGGCCCACAGTGTTTCTGTCAGGTTCCGTAGAGTTCCGTAGGCTCCATATTTTTCTGTAGTGGCTGGTAGTATTCTGTAGGGGTCTGTAGGGTTCCGTAGGTGCCTGCAGTGTTCTCTGGGAGCCCACAGGGTTTTCGTGAGGTTCCGTTGTGTTGCTAAGGGTCTTGTAGAGTGCTGTCGGGTCCTGGAGTATTCTGTAGGGTTCCAGAGGGGCTCGTAGGGTTCCATCGAAATCTGTAGGGTTCCCTAGGGGCCCATAGAGTCCCGTAGATTTCCGTAGGGACCTGTAGGGTTGTGTAAGTGCCCGCAGGGGTTGGTAGGAGCTTATAGGGTTCCATAAGTTTCCAGAGGGTTGTGTAGGGTTCCGTAGGGGCCTGTGGTGTTCCCTAGGGGCCTGTAGAATCTCGTACAGTTCCGTAGGGGCCTGTGGTGTTCCCTAGGGGCCTGTAGAGTCTCGTACAGTTCCGTAGGGTCCTGTAGGTTTCCATAAGCTCCCGCAGAGGTCTGAAGGGGCCCGTACTGTTCCGTGAGGATCCATAGGGCTCCATAGATCTTCGTAGGTTCCCTAGAGGCTTCTGGAGTACCGCAGGAGCCAGTAGTGTTCTGTAGGGTCCTCTAGGGTTCCTTCCATAGGGGCTGGCAGTGTTCCGTAGGGACCCGTAGAGTTCCGTAGTGGCTGGTAAAGTTCCGTAGGGCCCTGTGGGGTTCTGTATGGACCTGTAGGGTTCCGTAGGGGCCTGCAGGGTTCCGTAAGTGCCCGCAGGTGTCTGTAGGGTTCCGTAGGGGTCTGTAGGGTTCCGTAGGCACCTGCAGTGTTCTGTAGGAGCCCATAGGGTTTTAGTGAGGTTCCGTTGTCTTGCTAAGGGTCTTGTAGAGTGCTGTCAGGTCCTGGAGTATTCTGTAGGGTTCCAGAGGGCCTTGTAGGGTTCCGTCGAAATCTGTAGGGTTCCCTAGGGGCCCATAGAGTCCCGTAGATTTCCGTAGGGACCTGTAGGGTTGTGTAAGTGCCCGCAGGGGTTGGTAGGAGCTTGTAGGGTGCCATATGTTTCCGGAGGGTTGTGTAGGGTTCCGTAGGGGCCTGTGGTGTTCCCTAGGGGCCTGTAGAGTCTCGTACGGTTCCGTAGGGGCCTGTGGTGTTCCCTAGGGGCCTGTAGAGTCTCGTACAGTTCCGTAGGGTCCTGTAGGTTTCCATAAGCACCCACAGAGGTCTGAAGGGGCCCATACTGTTCCGTAAGGATCCATAGGGTTCCGTAGAGCTTCGTAGGTTCCCTAGAGGCCTCTGGAGTACCGCAGGAGCCAGTAGTGTTCCGTAGGGTCCTCTAGGGTTGAGTAAGTGCCCGCAGGAGTCTGTAGGAATCCGTGGGATTCTGTAAGGTTCTGGAGGGTTCTGCAGGGTTCCCTAGGGGCCCGTAGAGTTCCATAGTGGCTGGTAAAGTTCCCTAGGGCCCTGTACCGTTCCGTAACTGCCTGCAAGGGTCTTTAGGCTTCCGTAGGGGCTGGTAGGGTTCCATAAAGTTGCGTGGGTTCCTGCAGAGTTCTGCAAGTGCCCGCAAGGGCCTGTAGGGGCCCACAGTGTTTCTGTCAGGTTCCGTAGAGTTCCGTAGGCGCCATATTTTTCTGTAGTGGCTGGTAGTATTCTGTAGGGGTCTGTAGGGTTCCGTAGGTGCCTGCAGTGTTCTGTAGGAGCCCACAGGGTTTTCGTGAGGTTCCGTTGTGTTGCTAAGGGTCTTGTAGAGTGCTGTCGGGTCCTGGAGTATTCTGTAGGGTTCCAGAGGGGCTCGTAGGGTTCCATCGAAATCTGTAGGGTTCCCTAGGGGCCCATAGAGTCCCGTAGATTTCCGTAGGGACCTGTAGGGTTGTGTAAGTGCCCGCAGGGGTTGGTAGGAGCTTGTAGGGTGCCATAAGTTTCCAGAGGGTTGTGTAGGGTTCCGTAGGGGCCTGTGGTGTTCCCTAGGGGCCTGTAGAGTCTCGTACAGTTCCGTAGGGTCCTGTAGGTTTCCATAAGCGCCCGCAGAGGTCTGAAGGGGCCCGTACTGTTCCGTAAGGATCCATAGGGTTCTGTAGAGCTTCATAGGTTCCCTAGAGGCCTCTGGAGTACCGCAGGAGCCAGTAGTGTTCCGTAGGGTCCTCTAGGGTTGAGTAAGTGCCCGCAGGAGTCTGTAGGAATCCGTGGGATTCTGTAAGGTTCTGGAGGGTTCTGCAGGGTTCCCTAGGGGCCCGTAGAGTTCCATAGTGGCTGGTAAAGTTCCCTAGGGCCCTGTACCGTTCCGTAACTGCCTGCAAGGGTCTTTAGGCTTCCGTAGGGGCTGGTAGGGTTCCATAAAGTTGCGTGGGTTCCTGCAGAGTTCTGCAAGTGCCCGCAAGGGCCTGTAGGGGCCCACAGTGTTTCTGTCAGGTTCCGTAGAGTTCCGTAGGCTCCATATTTTTCTGTAGTGGCTGGTAGTATTCTGTAGGGGTCTGTAGGGTTCCGTAGGTGCCTGCAGTGTTCTCTGGGAGCCCACAGGGTTTTCGTGAGGTTCCGTTGTGTTGCTAAGGGTCTTGTAGAGTGCTGTCGGGTCCTGGAGTATTCTGTAGGGTTCCAGAGGGGCTCGTAGGGTTCCATCGAAATCTGTAGGGTTCCCTAGGGGCCCATAGAGTCCCGTAGATTTCCGTAGGGACCTGTAGGGTTGTGTAAGTGCCCGCAGGGGTTGGTAGGAGCTTATAGGGTTCCATAAGTTTCCAGAGGGTTGTGTAGGGTTCCGTAGGGGCCTGTGGTGATCCCTAGGGGCCTGTAGATTCTCGTACAGTTCCGTAGGGGCCTGTGGTGTTCCCTAGGGGCCTGTAGAGTCTCGTACAGTTCCGTAGGGTCCTGTAGGTTTCCATAAGCTCCCGCAGAGGTCTGAAGGGGCCCGTACTGTTCCGTGAGGATCCATAGGGCTCCGTAGATCTTCGTAGGTTCCCTAGAGGCTTCTGGAGTACCGCAGGAGCCAGTAGTGTTCTGTAGGGTCCTCTAGGGTTCCTTCCATAGGGGCTGGCAGTGTTCCGTAGGGACCCGTAGAGTTCCGTAGTGGCTGGTAAAGTTCCGTAGGGCCCTGTGGGGTTCTGTATGGACCTGTAGGGTTCCGTAGGGGCCTGCAGGGTTCCGTAAGTGCCCGCAGGTGTCTGTAGGGTTCCGTAGGGGTCTGTAGGGTTCCGTAGGCACCTGCAGTGTTCTGTAGGAGCCCATAGGGTTTTAGTGAGGTTCCGTTGTGTTGCTAAGGGTCTTGTAGAGTGCTGTCAGGTCCTGGAGTATTCTGTAGGGTTCCAGAGGGCCTTGTAGGGTTCCGTCGAAATCTGAAGGGTTCCCTAGGGGCCCATAGAGTCCCGTAGATTTCCGTAGGGACCTGTAGGGTTGTGTAAGTGCCCGCAGGGGGTGGTAGGAGCTTGTAGGGTGCCATATGTTTCCGGAGGGTTGTGTAGGGTTCCGTAGGGGCCTGTGGTGTTCCCTAGGGGCCTGTAGAGTCTCGTACGGTTCCGTAGGGGCCTGTGGTGTTCCCTAGGGGCCTGTAGAGTCTCGTACAGTTCCGTAGGGTCCTGTAGGTTTCCATAAGCACCCGCAGAGGTCTGAAGGGGCCCGTACTGTTCCGTAAGGATCCATAGGGTTCCGTAGAGCTTCGTAGGTTCCCTAGAGGCCTCTGGAGTACCGCAGGAGCCAGTAGTGTTCCGTAGGGTCCTCTAGGGTTGAGTAAGTGCCCGCAGGAGTCTGTAGGAATCCGTGGGATTCTGTAAGGTTCTGGAGGGTTCTGCAGGGTTCCCTAGGGGCCCGTAGAGTTCCATAGTGGCTGGTAAAGTTCCCTAGGGCCCTGTACCGTTCCGTAACTGCCTGCAAGGGTCTTTAGGCTTCCGTAGGGGCTGGTAGGGTTCCATAAAGTTGCGTGGGTTCCTGCAGAGTTCTGCAAGTGCCCGCAAGGGCCTGTAGGGGCCCACAGTGTTTCTGTCAGGTTCCGTAGAGTTCCGTAGGCGCCATATTTTTCTGTAGTGGCTGGTAGTATTCTGTAGGGGTCTGTAGGGTTCCGTAGGTGCCTGCAGTGTTCTGTAGGAGCCCACAGGGTTTTCGTGAGGTTCCGTTGTGTTGCTAAGGGTCTTGTAGAGTGCTGTCGGGTCCTGGAGTATTCTGTAGGGTTCCAGAGGGGCTCGTAGGGTTCCATCGAAATCTGTAGGGTTCCCTAGGGGCCCATAGAGTCCCGTAGATTTCCGTAGGGACCTGTAGGGTTGTGTAAGTGCCCGCAGGGGTTGGTAGGAGCTTGTAGGGTGCCATAAGTTTCCAGAGGGTTGTGTAGGGTTCCGTAGGGGCCTGTGGTGTTCCCTAGGGGCCTGTAGAGTCTCGTACAGTTCCGTAGGGTCCTGTAGGTTTCCATAAGCGCCCGCAGAGGTCTGAAGGGGCCCGTACTGTTCCGTAAGGATCCATAGGGTTCTGTAGAGCTTCATAGGTTCCCTAGAGGCCTCTGGAGTACCGCAGGAGCCAGTAGTGTTCCGTAGGGTCCTCTAGGGTTGAGTAAGTGCCCGCAGGAGTCTGTAGGAATCCGTGGGATTCTGTAAGGTTCTGGAGGGTTCTGCAGGGTTCCCTAGGGGCCCGTAGAGTTCCATAGTGGCTGGTAAAGTTCCCTAGGGCCCTGTACCGTTCCGTAACTGCCTGCAAGGGTCTTTAGGCTTCCGTAGGGGCTGGTAGGGTTCCATAAAGTTGCGTGGGTTCCTGCAGAGTTCTGCAAGTGCCCGCAAGGGCCTGTAGGGGCCCACAGTGTTTCTGTCAGGTTCCGTAGATTTCCGTAGGCGCCATATTTTTCTGTAGTGGCTGGTAGTATTCTGTAGGGGTCTGTAGGGTTCCGTAGGCGCCTGCAGTGTTCTGTAGGAGCCCATAGGGTTTTCGTGAGGTTCCGTTGTGTTGCTAAGGGTCTTGTAGAGTGCTGTCGGGTCCTGGAGTATTCTGTAGGGTTCCAGAGGGGCTCGTAGGGTTCCATCGAAATCTGTAGGGTTCCCTAGGGGCCCATAGAGTCCCGTAGATTTCCGTAGGGACCTGTAGGGTTGTGTAAGTGCCCGCAGGGGTTGGTAGGAGCTTATAGGGTTCCATAAGTTTCCAGAGGGTTGTGTAGGGTTCCGTAGGGGCCTGTGGTGATCCCTAGGGGCCTGTAGATTCTCGTACAGTTCCGTAGGGGCCTGTGGTGTTCCCTAGGGGCCTGTAGAGGCTCGTACAGTTCCGTAGGGTCCTGTAGGTTTCCATAAGCTCCCGCAGAGGTCTGAAGGGGCCCGTACTGTTCCGTGAGGATCCATAGGGCTCCGTAGAGCTTCGTAGGTTCCCTAGAGGCCTCTGGAGTACCGCAGGAGCCAGTAGTGTTCTGTAGGGTCCTCTAGGGTTCCTTCCATAGGGGCTGGCAGTGTTCCGTAGGGGCCTGTAGGGTTTTGTAAGTGCCCGCAGAAGTCTGTAGGAGTCTGTGGGATTCTGTAAGGTTCCGGAGGGTTCTGCAGGGTTCCGTAGGGGCCCGTAGAGTTCCATAGTGGCTGGTAAAGTTCCGTAGGGCCCTGTGGGGTTCTGTATGGACCTGTAGGGTTCCGTAGGGGCCTGCAGGGTTCCGTAAGTGCCCGCAGGTGTCTGTAGGGTTCCATAGGGGTCTGTAGGGTTCCGTAGGCACCTGCAGTGTTCTGTAGGAGCCCATAGGGTTTTAGTGAGGTTCCGTTGTGTTGCTAAGGGTCTTGTAGAGTGCTGTCAGGTCCTGGAGTATTCTGTAGGGTTCCAGAGGGCCTTGTAGGGTTCCGTCGAAATCTGAAGGGTTCCCTAGGGGCCCGTAGAGTCCCGTAGATTTCCGTAGGGGCCTGTAGGGTTGTGTAAGTGCCCGCAGGGGTTGGTAGGAGCTTGTAGGGTGCCATAAGTTTCCAGAGGGTTGTGTAGGGTTCCGTAGGGGCCTGTGGTGTTCCCTAGGGTCCTGTAGAGTCTCGTACGGTTCCGTAGGGGCCTGTGGTGTTCCCTAGGGGCCTGTAGAGTCTCGTACAGTTCCGTAGGGTCCTGTAGGTTTCCATAAGCGCCCGCAGAGGTCTGAAGGGGCCCGTACTGTTCCGTAAGGATCCATAGGGTTCTGTAGAGCTTCGTAGGTTCCCTAGAGGCCTCTGGAGTACCGCAGGAGCCAGTAGTGTTCCGTAGGGTCCTCTAGGGTTGAGTAAGTGCCCGCAGGAGTCTGTAGGAATCCGTGGGATTCTGTAAGGTTCTGGAGGGTTCTGCAGGGTTCCCTAGGGGCCCGTAGAGTTCCATAGTGGCTGGTAAAGTTCCCTAGGGCCCTGTACCGTTCCGTAACTGCCTGCAAGGGTCTTTAGGCTTCCGTAGGGGCTGGTAGGGTTCCATAAAGTTGCGTGGGTTCCTGCAGAGTTCTGCAAGTGCCCGCAAGGGCCTGTAGGGGCCCACAGTGTTTCTGTCAGGTTCCGTAGATTTCCGTAGGCGCCATATTTTTCTGTAGTGGCTGGTAGTATTCTGTAGGGGTCTGTAGGGTTCCGTAGGCGCCTGCAGTGTTCTGTAGGAGCCCATAGGGTTTTCGTGAGGTTCCGTTGTGTTGCTAAGGGTCTTGTAGAGTGCTGTCGGGTCCTGGAGTATTCTGTAGGGTTCCAGAGGGGCTCGTAGGGTTCCATCGAAATCTGTAGGGTTCCCTAGGGGCCCATAGAGTCCCGTAGATTTCCGTAGGGACCTGTAGGGTTGTGTAAGTGCCCGCAGGGGTTGGTAGGAGCTTATAGGGTTCCATAAGTTTCCAGAGGGTTGTGTAGGGTTCCGTAGGGGCCTGTGGTGATCCCTAGGGGCCTGTAGATTCTCGTACAGTTCCGTAGGGGCCTGTGGTGTTCCCTAGGGGCCTGTAGAGGCTCGTACAGTTCCGTAGGGTCCTGTAGGTTTCCATAAGCTCCTGCAGAGGTCTGAAGGGGCCCGTACTGTTCCGTGAGGATCCATAGGGCTCCGTAGAGCTTCGTAGGTTCCCTAGAGGCCTCTGGAGTACCGCAGGAGCCAGTAGTGTTCTGTAGGGGCCCGTAGGGTTCCTTCCATAGGGGCTGGCAGTGTTCCGTAGGGGCCTTTAGGGTTGTGTAAGTGCCCGCAGAAGACTGTAGGAGTCTGTGGGATTCTGTAAGGTTCCAGAGGGTTCTGCAGGGTTCCGTAGGGACCCGTAGAGTTCCGTAGTGGCTGGTAAAGTTCCGTAGGGCCCTGTACCGTTCCGTAACTGCCTGCAAGGGTCTTTAGGCTTCCGTAGGGGCTGGTAGGGTTCCATAAAGTTGCGTGGGTTCCTGCAGAGTTCTGCAAGTGCCCGCAAGGGCCTGTAGGGGCCCACAGTGTTTCTGTCAGGTTCCGTAGAGTTCCGTAGGCGCCATATTTTTCTGTAGTGGCTGGTAGTATTCTGTAGGGGTCTGTAGGGTTCCGTAGGTGCCTGCAGTGTTCTCTGGGAGCCCACAGGGTTTTCGTGAGGTTCCGTTGTGTTGCTAAGGGTCTTGTAGAGTGCTGTCGGGTCCTGGAGTATTCTGTAGGGTTCCAGAGGGGCTCGTAGGGTTCCATCGAAATCTATAGGGTTCCCTAGGGGCCCATAGAGTCCCGTAGATTTCCGTAGGGACCTGTAGGGTTGTGTAAGTGCCCGCAGGGGTTGGTAGGAGCTTATAGGGTTCCATAAGTTTCCAGAGGGTTGTGTAGGGTTCCGTAGGGGCCTGTGGTGTTCCCTAGGGGCCTGTAGAATCTCGTACAGTTCCGTAGGGGCCTGTGGTGTTCCCTAGGGGCCTGTAGAGTCTCGTACAGTTCCGTAGGGTCCTGTAGGTTTCCATAAGCTCCCGCAGAGGTCTGAAGGGGCCCGTACTGTTCCGTGAGGATCCATAGGGCTCCGTAGAGCTTCGTAGGTTCCCTAGAGGCCTCTGGAGTACCGCAGGAGCCAGTAGTGTTCTGTAGGGTCCTCTAGGGTTCCTTCCATAGGGGCTGGCAGTGTTCCGTAGGGGCCTGTAGGGTTTTGTAAGTGCCCGCAGAAGTCTGTAGGAGTCTGTGGGATTCTGTAAGGTTCCGGAGGGTTCTGCAGGGTTCCGTAGGGGCCCGTAGAGTTCCATAGTGGCTGGTAAAGTTCCGTAGGGCCCTGTGGGGTTCTGTATGGACCTGTAGGGTTCCGTAGGGGCCTGCAGGGTTCCGTAAGTGCCCGCAGGTGTCTGTAGGGTTCCATAGGGGTCTGTAGGGTTCCGTAGGCACCTGCAGTGTTCTGTAGGAGCCCATAGGGTTTTAGTGAGGTTCCGTTGTGTTGCTAAGGGTCTTGTAGAGTGCTGTCAGGTCCTGGAGTATTCTGTAGGGTTCCAGAGGGCCTTGTAGGGTTCCGTCGAAATCTGAAGGGTTCCCTAGGGGCCCGTAGAGTCCCGTAGATTTCCGTAGGGACCTGTAGGGTTGTGTAAGTGCCCGCAGGGGTTGGTAGGAGCTTGTAGGGTGCCATAAGTTTCCAGAGGGTTGTGTAGGGTTCCGTAGGGGCCTGTGGTGTTCCCTAGGGGCCTGTAGAGTCTCGTACAGTTCCGTAGGGTCCTGTAGGTTTCCATAAGCGCCCGCAGAGGTCTGAAGGGGCCCGTACTGTTCCGTAAGGATCCATAGGGTTCTGTAGAGCTTCATAGGTTCCCTAGAGGCCTCTGGAGTACCGCAGGAGCCAGTAGTGTTCCGTAGGGTCCTCTAGGGTTGAGTAAGTGCCCGCAGGAGTCTGTAGGAATCCGTGGGATTCTGTAAGGTTCTGGAGGGTTCTGCAGGGTTCCGTAGGGGCCCGTAGAGTTCCATAGTGGCTGGTAAAGTTCCCTAGGGCCCTGTACCGTTCCGTAACTGCCTGCAAGGGTCTTTAGGCTTCCGTAGGGGCTGGTAGGGTTCCATAAAGTTGCGTGGGTTCCTGCAGAGTTCTGCAAGTGCCCGCAAGGGCCTGTAGGGGCCCACAGTGTTTCTGTCAGGTTCCGTAGATTTCCGTAGGCGCCATATTTTTCTGTAGTGGCTGGTAGTATTCTGTAGGGGTCTGTAGGGTTCCGTAGGCGCCTGCAGTGTTCTGTAGGAGCCCATAGGGTTTTCGTGAGGTTCCGTTGTGTTGCTAAGGGTCTTGTAGAGTGCTGTCGGGTCCTGGAGTATTCTGTAGGGTTCCAGAGGGGCTCGTAGGGTTCCATCGAAATCTGTAGGGTTCCCTAGGGGCCCATAGAGTCCCGTAGATTTCCGTAGGGACCTGTAGGGTTGTGTAAGTGCCCGCAGGGGTTGGTAGGAGCTTATAGGGTTCCATAAGTTTCCAGAGGGTTGTGTAGGGTTCCGTAGGGGCCTGTGGTGATCCCTAGGGGCCTGTAGATTCTCGTACAGTTCCGTAGGGGCCTGTGGTGTTCCCTAGGGGCCTGTAGAGGCTCGTACAGTTCCGTAGGGTCCTGTAGGTTTCCATAAGCGCCTGCAGAGGTCTGAAGGGGCCCGTACTGTTCCGTGAGGATCCATAGGGCTCCGTAGAGCTTCGTAGGTTCCCTAGAGGCCTCTGGAGTACCGCAGGAGCCAGTAGTGTTCTGTAGGGGCCCGTAGGGTTCCTTCCATAGGGGCTGGCAGTGTTCCGTAGGGGCCTGTAGGGTTGTGTAAGTGCCCGCAGAAGACTGTAGGAGTCTGTGGGATTCTGTAAGGTTCCGGAGGGTTCTGCAGGGTTCCGTAGGGACCCGTAGAGTTCCGTAGTGGCTGGTAAAGTTCCGTAGGGCCCTGTACCGTTCCGTAACTGCCTGCAAGGGTCTTTAGGCTTCCGTAGGGGCTGGTAGGGTTCCATAAAGTTGCGTGGGTTCCTGCAGAGTTCTGCAAGTGCCCGCAAGGGCCTGTAGGGGCCCACAGTGTTTCTGTCAGGTTCCGTAGAGTTCCGTAGGCTCCATATTTTTCTGTAGTGGCTGGTAGTATTCTGTAGGGGTCTGTAGGGTTCCGTAGGTGCCTGCAGTGTTCTCTGGGAGCCCACAGGGTTTTCGTGAGGTTCCGTTGTGTTGCTAAGGGTCTTGTAGAGTGCTGTCGGGTCCTGGAGTATTCTGTAGGGTTCCAGAGGGGCTCGTAGGGTTCCATCGAAATCTGTAGGGTTCCCTAGGGGCCCATAGAGTCCCGTAGATTTCCGTAGGGACCTGTAGGGTTGTGTAAGTGCCCGCAGGGGTTGGTAGGAGCTTATAGGGTTCCATAAGTTTCCAGAGGGTTGTGTAGGGTTCCGTAGGGGCCTGTGGTGTTCCCTAGGGGCCTGTAGAATCTCGTACAGTTCCGTAGGGGCCTGTGGTGTTCCCTAGGGGCCTGTAGAGTCTCGTACAGTTCCGTAGGGTCCTGTAGGTTTCCATAAGCTCCCGCAGAGGTCTGAAGGGGCCCGTACTGTTCCGTGAGGATCCATAGGGCTCCGTAGAGCTTCGTAGGTTCCCTAGAGGCCTCTGGAGTACCGCAGGAGCCAGTAGTGTTCTGTAGGGTCCTCTAGGGTTCCTTCCATAGGGGCTGGCAGTGTTCCGTAGGGGCCTGTAGGGTTTTGTAAGTGCCCGCAGAAGTCTGTAGGAGTCTGTGGGATTCTGTAAGGTTCCGGAGGGTTCTGCAGGGTTCCGTAGGGGCCCGTAGAGTTCCGTAGTGGCTGGTAAAGTTCCGTAGGGCCCTGTGGGGTTCTGTATGGACCTGTAGGGTTCCGTAGGGGCCTGCAGGGTTCCGTAAGTGCCCGCAGGTGTCTGTAGGGTTCCGTAGGGGTCTGTAGGGTTCCGTAGGCACCTGCAGTGTTCTGTAGGAGCCCATAGGGTTTTAGTGAGGTTCCGTTGTGTTGCTAAGGGTCTTGTAGAGTGCTGTCAGGTCCTGGAGTATTCTGTAGGGTTCCAGAGGGCCTTGTAGGGTTCCGTCGAAATCTGAAGGGTTCCCTAGGGGCCCGTAGAGTCCCGTAGATTTCCGTAGGGGCCTGTAGGGTTGTGTAAGTGCCCGCAGGGGTTGGTAGGAGCTTGTAGGGTTCCATAAGTTTCCAGAGGGTTGTGTAGGGTTCCGTAGGGGCCTGTGGTGTTCCCTAGGGGCCTGTAGATTCTCGTACAGTTCCGTAGGGGCCTGTGGTGTTCCCTAGGGGCCTGTAGAGGCTCGTACAGTTCCGTAGGGTCCTGTAGGTTTCCATAAGCGCCCGCAGAGGTCTGAAGGGGCCCGTACTGTTCCGTGAGGATCCATAGGGCTCCGTAGAGCTTCGTAGGTTCCCTAGAGGCCTCTGGAGTACCGCAGGAGCCAGTAGTGTTCTGTAGGGGCCCGTAGGGTTCCTTCCATAGGGGCTGGCAGTGTTCCGTAGGGGCCTGTAGGGTTGTGTAAGTGCCCGCAGAAGACTGTAGGAGTCTGTGGGATTCTGTAAGGTTCCGGAGGGTTCTGCAGGGTTCCGTAGGGACCCGTAGAGTTCCGTAGTGGCTGGTAAAGTTCCGTAGGGCCCTGTACCGTTCCGTAACTGCCTGCAAGGGTCTTTAGGCTTCCGTAGGGGCTGGTAGGGTTCCATAAAGTTGCGTGGGTTCCTGCAGAGTTCTGCAAGTGCCCGCAAGGGCCTGTAGGGGCCCACAGTGTTTCTGTCAGGTTCCGTAGAGTTCCGTAGGCGCCATATTTTTCTGTAGTGGCTGGTAGTATTCTGTAGGGGTCTGTAGGGTTCCGTAGGTGCCTGCAGTGTTCTGTAGGAGCCCACAGGGTTTTCGTGAGGTTCCGTTGTGTTGCTAAGGGTCTTGTAGAGTGCTGTCGGGTCCTGGAGTATTCTGTAGGGTTCCAGAGGGGCTCGTAGGGTTCCATCGAAATCTGTAGAGTTCCCTAGGGGCCCATAGAGTCCCGTAGATTTCCGTAGGGACCTGTAGGGTTGTGTAAGTGCCCGCAGGGGTTGGTAGGAGCTTGTAGGGTTCCATAAGTTTCCAGAGGGTTGTGTAGGGTTCCGTAGGGGCCTGTGGTGTTCCCTAGGGTCCTGTAGAGTCTCGTACGGTTCCGTAGGGGCCTGTGGTGTTCCCTAGGGGCCTGTAGAGTCTCGTACAGTTCCGTAGGGTCCTGTAGGTTTCCATAAGCGCCCGCAGAGGTCTGAAGGGGCCCGTACTGTTCCGTAAGGATCCATAGGGTTCTGTAGAGCTTCATAGGTTCCCTAGAGGCCTCTGGAGTACCGCAGGAGCCAGTAGTGTTCCGTAGGGTCCTCTAGGGTTGAGTAAGTGCCCGCAGGAGTCTGTAGGAATCCGTGGGATTCTGTAAGGTTCTGGAGGGTTCTGCAGGGTTCCCTAGGGGCCCGTAGAGTTCCATAGTGGCTGGTAAAGTTCCCTAGGGCCCTGTACCGTTCCGTAACTGCCTGCAAGGGTCTTTAGGCTTCCGTAGGGGCTGGTAGGGTTCCATAAAGTTGCGTGGGTTCCTGCAGAGTTCTGCAAGTGCCCGCAAGGGCCTGTAGGGGCCCACAGTGTTTCTGTCAGGTTCCGTAGATTTCCGTAGGCGCCATATTTTTCTGTAGTGGCTGGTAGTATTCTGTAGGGGTCTGTAGGGTTCCGTAGGCGCCTGCAGTGTTCTGTAGGAGCCCATAGGGTTTTCGTGAGGTTCCGTTGTGTTGCTAAGGGTCTTGTAGAGTGCTGTCGGGTCCTGGAGTATTCTGTAGGGTTCCAGAGGGGCTCGTAGGGTTCCATCGAAATCTGTAGGGTTCCCTAGGGGCCCATGGAGTCCCGTAGATTTCCGTAGGGACCTGTAGGGTTGTGTAAGTGCCCGCAGGGGTTGGTAGGAGCTTATAGGGTTCCATAAGTTTCCAGAGGGTTGTGTAGGGTTCCGTAGGGGCCTGTGGTGATCCCTAGGGGCCTGTAGATTCTCGTACAGTTCCGTAGGGGCCTGTGGTGTTCCCTAGGGGCCTGTAGAGGCTCGTACAGTTCCGTAGGGTCCTGTAGGTTTCCATAAGCGCCTGCAGAGGTCTGAAGGGGCCCGTACTGTTCCGTGAGGATCCATAGGGCTCCGTAGAGCTTCGTAGGTTCCCTAGAGGCCTCTGGAGTACCGCAGGAGCCAGTAGTGTTCTGTAGGGGCCCGTAGGGTTCCTTCCATAGGGGCTGGCAGTGTTCCGTAGGGGCCTTTAGGGTTGTGTAAGTGCCCGCAGAAGACTGTAGGAGTCTGTGGGATTCTGTAAGGTTCCAGAGGGTTCTGCAGGGTTCCGTAGGGACCCGTAGAGTTCCGTAGTGGCTGGTAAAGTTCCGTAGGGCCCTGTACCGTTCCGTAACTGCCTGCAAGGGTCTTTAGGCTTCCGTAGGGGCTGGTAGGGTTCCATAAAGTTGCGTGGGTTCCTGCAGAGTTCTGCAAGTGCCCGCAAGGGCCTGTAGGGGCCCACAGTGTTTCTGTCAGGTTCCGTAGAGTTCCGTAGGCGCCATATTTTTCTGTAGTGGCTGGTAGTATTCTGTAGGGGTCTGTAGGGTTCCGTAGGTGCCTGCAGTGTTCTGTAGGAGCCCACAGGGTTTTCGTGAGGTTCCGTTGTGTTGCTAAGGGTCTTGTAGAGTGCTGTCGGGTCCTGGAGTATTCTGTAGGGTTCCAGAGGGGCTCGTAGGGTTCCATCGAAATCTGTAGAGTTCCCTAGGGGCCCATAGAGTCCCGTAGATTTCCGTAGGGACCTGTAGGGTTGTGTAAGTGCCCGCAGGGGTTGGTAGGAGCTTATAGGGTTCCATAAGTTTCCAGAGGGTTGTGTAGGGTTCCGTAGGGGCCTGTGGTGTTCCCTAGGGGCCTGTAGAATCTCGTACAGTTCCGTAGGGGCCTGTGGTGTTCCCTAGGGGCCTGTAGAGTCTCGTACAGTTCCGTAGGGTCCTGTAGGTTTCCATAAGCTCCCGCAGAGGTCTGAAGGGGCCCGTACTGTTCCGTGAGGATCCATAGGGCTCCGTAGAGCTTCGTAGGTTCCCTAGAGGCCTCTGGAGTACCGCAGGAGCCAGTAGTGTTCTGTAGGGTCCTCTAGGGTTCCTTCCATAGGGGCTGGCAGTGTTCCGTAGGGGCCTGTAGGGTTTTGTAAGTGCCCGCAGAAGTCTGTAGGAGTCTGTGGGATTCTGTAAGGTTCCGGAGGGTTCTGCAGGGTTCCGTAGGGGCCCGTAGAGTTCCATAGTGGCTGGTAAAGTTCCGTAGGGCCCTGTGGGGTTCTGTATGGACCTGTAGGGTTCCGTAGGGGCCTGCAGGGTTCCGTAAGTGCCCGCAGGTGTCTGTAGGGTTCCATAGGGGTCTGTAGGGTTCCGTAGGCACCTGCAGTGTTCTGTAGGAGCCCATAGGGTTTTAGTGAGGTTCCGTTGTGTTGCTAAGGGTCTTGTAGAGTGCTGTCAGGTCCTGGAGTATTCTGTAGGGTTCCAGAGGGCCTTGTAGGGTTCCGTCGAAATCTGAAGGGTTCCCTAGGGGCCCGTAGAGTCCCGTAGATTTCCGTAGGGGCCTGTAGGGTTGTGTAAGTGCCCGCAGGGGTTGGTAGGAGCTTGTAGGGTGCCATAAGTTTCCAGAGGGTTGTGTAGGGTTCCGTAGGGGCCTGTGGTGTTCCCTAGGGTCCTGTAGAGTCTCGTACGGTTCCGTAGGGGCCTGTGGTGTTCCCTAGGGGCCTGTAGAGTCTCGTACAGTTCCGTAGGGTCCTGTAGGTTTCCATAAGCGCCCGCAGAGGTCTGAAGGGGCCCGTACTGTTCCGTAAGGATCCATAGGGTTCTGTAGAGCTTCATAGGTTCCCTAGAGGCCTCTGGAGTACCGCAGGAGCCAGTAGTGTTCCGTAGGGTCCTCTAGGGTTGAGTAAGTGCCCGCAGGAGTCTGTAGGAATCCGTGGGATTCTGTAAGGTTCTGGAGGGTTCCGTAGGGGCCCGTAGAGTTCCATAGTGGCTGGTAAAGTTCCCTAGGGCCCTGTACCGTTCCGTAACTGCCTGCAAGGGTCTTTAGGCTTCCGTAGGGGCTGGTAGGGTTCCATAAAGTTGCGTGGGTTCCTGCAGAGTTCTGCAAGTGCCCGCAAGGGCCTGTAGGGGCCCACAGTGTTTCTGTCAGGTTCCGTAGATTTCCGTAGGCGCCATATTTTTCTGTAGTGGCTGGTAGTATTCTGTAGGGGTCTGTAGGGTTCCGTAGGCGCCTGCAGTGTTCTGTAGGAGCCCATAGGGTTTTCGTGAGGTTCCGTTGTGTTGCTAAGGGTCTTGTAGAGTGCTGTCGGGTCCTGGAGTATTCTGTAGGGTTCCAGAAGGGCTCGTAGGGTTCCATCGAAATCTGTAGGGTTCCCTAGGGGCCCATAGAGTCCCGTAGATTTCCGTAGGGACCTGTAGGGTTGTGTAAGTGCCCGCAGGGGTTGGTAGGAGCTTATAGGGTTCCATAAGTTTCCAGAGGGTTGTGTAGGGTTCCGTAGGGGCCTGTGGTGATCCCTAGGGGCCTGTAGATTCTCGTACAGTTCCGTAGGGGCCTGTGGTGTTCCCTAGGGGCCTGTAGAGGCTCGTACAGTTCCGTAGGGTCCTGTAGGTTTCCATAAGCGCCCGCAGAGGTCTGAAGGGGCCCGTACTGTTCCGTGAGGATCCATAGGGCTCCGTAGAGCTTCGTAGGTTCCCTAGAGGCCTCTGGAGTACCGCAGGAGCCAGTAGTGTTCTGTAGGGGCCCGTAGGGTTCCTTCCATAGGGGCTGGCAGTGTTCCGTAGGGGCCTGTAGGGTTGTGTAAGTGCCCGCAGAAGACTGTAGGAGTCTGTGGGATTCTGTAAGGTTCCGGAGGGTTCTGCAGGGTTCCGTAGGGACCCGTAGAGTTCCGTAGTGGCTGGTAAAGTTCCGTAGGGCCCTGTACCGTTCCGTAACTGCCTGCAAGGGTCTTTAGGCTTCCGTAGGGGCTGGTAGGGTTCCATAAAGTTGCGTGGGTTCCTGCAGAGTTCTGCAAGTGCCCGCAAGGGCCTGTAGGGGCCCACAGTGTTTCTGTCAGGTTCCGTAGAGTTCCGTAGGCTCCATATTTTTCTGTAGTGGCTGGTAGTATTCTGTAGGGGTCTGTAGGGTTCCGTAGGTGCCTGCAGTGTTCTCTGGGAGCCCACAGGGTTTTCGTGAGGTTCCGTTGTGTTGCTAAGGGTCTTGTAGAGTGCTGTCGGGTCCTGGAGTATTCTGTAGGGTTCCAGAGGGGCTCGTAGGGTTCCATCGAAATCTGTAGGGTTCCCTAGGGGCCCATAGAGTCCCGTAGATTTCCGTAGGGACCTGTAGGGTTGTGTAAGTGCCCGCAGGGGTTGGTAGGAGCTTATAGGGTTCCATAAGTTTCCAGAGGGTTGTGTAGGGTTCCGTAGGGGCCTGTGGTGTTCCCTAGGGGCCTGTAGAATCTCGTACAGTTCCGTAGGGGCCTGTGGTGTTCCCTAGGGGCCTGTAGAGTCTCGTACAGTTCCGTAGGGTCCTGTAGGTTTCCATAAGCTCCCGCAGAGGTCTGAAGGGGCCCGTACTGTTCCGTGAGGATCCATAGGGCTCCGTAGATCTTCGTAGGTTCCCTAGAGGCTTCTGGAGTACCGCAGGAGCCAGTAGTGTTCTGTAGGGTCCTCTAGGGTTCCTTCCATAGGGGCTGGCAGTGTTCCGTAGGGACCCGTAGAGTTCCGTAGTGGCTGGTAAAGTTCCGTAGGGCCCTGTGGGGTTCTGTATGGACCTGTAGGGTTCCGTAGGGGCCTGCAGGGTTCCGTAAGTGCCCGCAGGTGTCTGTAGGGTTCCGTAGGGGTCTGTAGGGTTCCGTAGGCACCTGCAGTGTTCTGTAGGAGCCCATAGGGTTTTAGTGAGGTTCCGTTGTGTTGCTAAGGGTCTTGTAGAGTGCTGTCAGGTCCTGGAGTATTCTGTAGGGTTCCAGAGGGCCTTGTAGGGTTCCGTCGAAATCTGAAGGGTTCCCTAGGGGCCCATAGAGTCCCGTAGATTTCCGTAGGGACCTGTAGGGTTGTGTAAGTGCCCGCAGGGGGTGGTAGGAGCTTGTAGGGTGCCATATGTTTCCGGAGGGTTGTGTAGGGTTCCGTAGGGGCCTGTGGTGTTCCCTAGGGGCCTGTAGAGTCTCGTACGGTTCCGTAGGGGCCTGTGGTGTTCCCTAGGGGCCTGTAGAGTCTCGTACAGTTCCGTAGGGTCCTGTAGGTTTCCATAAGCACCCACAGAGGTCTGAAGGGGCCCGTACTGTTCCGTAAGGATCCATAGGGTTCCGTAGAGCTTCGTAGGTTCCCTAGAGGCCTCTGGAGTACCGCAGGAGCCAGTAGTGTTCCGTAGGGTCCTCTAGGGTTGAGTAAGTGCCCGCAGGAGTCTGTAGGAATCCGTGGGATTCTGTAAGGTTCTGGAGGGTTCTGCAGGGTTCCCTAGGGGCCCGTAGAGTTCCATAGTGGCTGGTAAAGTTCCCTAGGGCCCTGTACCGTTCCGTAACTGCCTGCAAGGGTCTTTAGGCTTCCGTAGGGGCTGGTAGGGTTCCATAAAGTTGCGTGGGTTCCTGCAGAGTTCTGCAAGTGCCCGCAAGGGCCTGTAGGGGCCCACAGTGTTTCTGTCAGGTTCCGTAGAGTTCCGTAGGCGCCATATTTTTCTGTAGTGGCTGGTAGTATTCTGTAGGGGTCTGTAGGGTTCCGTAGGTGCCTGCAGTGTTCTGTAGGAGCCCACAGGGTTTTCGTGAGGTTCCGTTGTGTTGCTAAGGGTCTTGTAGAGTGCTGTCGGGTCCTGGAGTATTCTGTAGGGTTCCAGAGGGGCTCGTAGGGTTCCATCGAAATCTGTAGGGTTCCCTAGGGGCCCATAGAGTCCCGTAGATTTCCGTAGGGACCTGTAGGGTTGTGTAAGTGCCCGCAGGGGTTGGTAGGAGCTTGTAGGGTGCCATAAGTTTCCAGAGGGTTGTGTAGGGTTCCGTAGGGGCCTGTGGTGTTCCCTAGGGGCCTGTAGAGTCTCGTACAGTTCCGTAGGGTCCTGTAGGTTTCCATAAGCGCCCGCAGAGGTCTGAAGGGGCCCGTACTGTTCCGTAAGGATCCATAGGGTTCTGTAGAGCTTCATAGGTTCCCTAGAGGCCTCTGGAGTACCGCAGGAGCCAGTAGTGTTCCGTAGGGTCCTCTAGGGTTGAGTAAGTGCCCGCAGGAGTCTGTAGGAATCCGTGGGATTCTGTAAGGTTCTGGAGGGTTCTGCAGGGTTCCCTAGGGGCCCGTAGAGTTCCATAGTGGCTGGTAAAGTTCCCTAGGGCCCTGTACCGTTCCGTAACTGCCTGCAAGGGTCTTTAGGCTTCCGTAGGGGCTGGTAGGGGTTCCATAAAGTTGCGTGGGTTCCTGCAGAGTTCTGCAAGTGCCCGCAAGGGCCTGTAGGGGCCCACAGTGTTTCTGTCAGGTTCCGTAGATTTCCGTAGGCGCCATATTTTTCTGTAGTGCTGGTAGTATTCTGTAGGGGTCTGTAGGGTTCCGTAGGTGCCTGCAGTGTTCTGTAGGAGCCCATAGGGTTTTCGTGAGGTTCCGTTGTGTTGCTAAGGGTCTTGTAGAGTGCTGTCGGGTCCTGGAGTATTCTGTAGGGTTCCAGAGGGGCTCGTAGGGTTCCATCGAAATCTGTAGGGTTCCCTAGGGGCCCATAGAGTCCCGTAGATTTCCGTAGGGACCTGTAGGGTTGTGTAAGTGCCCGCAGGGGTTGGTAGGAGCTTATAGGGTTCCATAAGTTTCCAGAGGGTTGTGTAGGGTTCCGTAGGGGCCTGTGGTGATCCCTAGGGGCCTGTAGATTCTCGTACAGTTCCGTAGGGGCCTGTGGTGTTCCCTAGGGGCCTGTAGAGGCTCGTACAGTTCCGTAGGGTCCTGTAGGTTTCCATAAGCGCCTGCAGAGGTCTGAAGGGGCCCGTACTGTTCCGTGAGGATCCATAGGGCTCCGTAGAGCTTCGTAGGTTCCCTAGAGGCCTCTGGAGTACCGCAGGAGCCAGTAGTGTTCTGTAGGGGCCCCGTAGGGTTCCTTCCATAGGGGCTGGCAGTGTTCCGTAGGGGCCTTTAGGGTTGTGTAAGTGCCCGCAGAAGACTGTAGGAGTCTGTGGGATTCTGTAAGGTTCCAGAGGGTTCTGCAGGGTTCCGTAGGGACCCGTAGAGTTCCGTAGTGGCTGGTAAAGTTCCGTAGGGCCCTGTACCGTTCCGTAACTGCCTGCAAGGGTCTTTAGGCTTTCCGTAGGGGATGGTAGGGTTCCATAAAGTTGCGTGGGTTCCTGCAGAGTTCTGCAAGTGCCCGCAAGGGCCTGTAGGGGCCCACAGTGTTTCTGTCAGGTTCCGTAGAGTTCCGTAGGCGCCATATTTTTCTGTAGTGGCTGGTAGTATTCTGTAGGGGTCTGTAGGGTTCCGTAGGTGCCTGCAGTGTTCTCTGGGAGCCCACAGGGTTTTCGTGAGGTTCCGTTGTGTTGCTAAGGGTCTTGTAGAGTGCTGTCGGGTCCTGGAGTATTCTGTAGGGTTCCAGAGGGGCTCGTAGGGTTCCATCGAAATCTATAGGGTTCCCTAGGGCCCATAGAGTCCCGTAGATTTCCGTAGGGACCTGTAGGGTTGTGTAAGTGCCCGCAGGGGTTGGTAGGAGCTTATAGGGTTCCATAAGTTTCCAGAGGGTTGTGTAGGGTTCCGTAGGGGCCTGTGGTGTTCCCTAGGGGCCTGTAGAATCTCGTACAGTTCCGTAGGGGCCTGTGGTGTTCCCTAGGGGCCTGTAGAGTCTCGTACAGTTCCGTAGGGTCCTGTAGGTTTCCATAAGCTCCCGCAGAGGTCTGAAGGGGCCCGTACTGTTCCGTGAGGATCCATAGGGCTCCGTAGAGCTTCGTAGGTTCCCTAGAGGCCTCTGGAGTACCGCAGGAGCCAGTAGTGTTCTGTAGGGTCCTCTAGGGTTCCTTCCATAGGGGCTGGCAGTGTTCCGTAGGGGCCTGTAGGGTTTTGTAAGTGCCCGCAGAAGTCTGTAGGAGTCTGTGGGATTCTGTAAGGTTCCGGAGGGTTCTGCAGGGTTCCGTAGGGGCCCGTAGAGTTCCATAGTGGCTGGTAAAGTTCCGTAGGGCCCTGTGGGGTTCTGTATGGACCTGTAGGGTTCCGTAGGGGCCTGCAGGGTTCCGTAAGTGCCCGCAGGTGTCTGTAGGGTTCCATAGGGGTCTGTAGGGTTCCGTAGGCACCTGCAGTGTTCTGTAGGAGCCCATAGGGTTTTAGTGAGGTTCCGTTGTGTTGCTAAGGGTCTTGTAGAGTGCTGTCAGGTCCTGGAGTATTCTGTAGGGTTCCAGAGGGCCTTGTAGGGTTCCGTCGAAATCTGAAGGGGTTCCCTAGGGGCCCGTAGAGTCCCGTAGATTTCCGTAGGGGCCTGTAGGGTTGTGTAAGTGCCCGCAGGGGTTGGTAGGAGCTTGTAGGGTGCCATAAGTTTCCAGAGGGTTGTGTAGGGTTCCGTAGGGGCCTGTGGTGTTCCCTAGGGTCCTGTAGAGTCTCGTACGGTTCCGTAGGGGCCTGTGGTGTTCCCTAGGGGCCTGTAGAGTCTCGTACAGTTCCGTAGGGTCCTGTAGGTTTCCATAAGCGCCCGCAGAGGTCTGAAGGGGCCCGTACTGTTCCGTAAGGATCCATAGGGTTCTGTAGAGCTTCATAGGTTCCCTAGAGCCTCTGGAGTACCGCAGGAGCCAGTAGTGTTCCGTAGGGTCCTCTAGGGTTGAGTAAGTGCCCGCAGGAGTCTGTAGGAATCCGTGGGATTCTGTAAGGTTCTGGAGGGTTCTGCAGGGTTCCGTAGGGGGCCCGTAGAGTTCCGTAGTGGCTGGTAAAGTTCCCTAGGGCCCTGTACCGTTCCGTAACTGCCTGCAAGGGTCTTTAGGCTTCCGTAGGGGCTGGTAGGGTTCCATAAAGTTGCGTGGGTTCCTGCAGAGTTCTGCAAGTGCCCGCAAGGGCCTGTAGGGGCCCACAGTGTTTCTGTCAGGTTCCGTAGATTTCCGTAGGCGCCATATTTTTCTGTAGTGGCTGGTAGTATTCTGTAGGGGTCTGTAGGGTTCCGTAGGCGCCTGCAGTGTTCTGTAGGAGCCCATAGGGTTTTCGTGAGGTTCCGTTGTGTTGCTAAGGGTCTTGTAGAGTGCTGTCGGGTCCTGGAGTATTCTGTAGGGTTCCAGAGGGGCTTGTAGGGTTCCATCGAAATCTGTAGGGTTCCCTAGGGGCCCCATAGAGTCCCGTAGATTTCCGTAGGGACCTGTAGGGTTGTGTAAGTGCCCGCAGGGGTTGGTAGGAGCTTATAGGGTTCCATAAGTTTCCAGAGGGTTGTGTAGGGTTCCGTAGGGGCCTGTGGTGATCCCTAGGGGCCTGTAGATTCTCGTACAGTTCCGTAGGGGCCTGTGGTGTTCCCTAGGGCCTGTAGAGGCTCGTACAGTTCCGTAGGGTCCTGTAGGTTTCCATAAGCGCCCGCAGAGGTCTGAAGGGGCCCGTACTGTTCCGTGAGGATCCATAGGGCTCCGTAGAGCTTCGTAGGTTCCCTAGAGGCCTCTGGAGTACCGCAGGAGCCAGTAGTGTTCTGTAGGGGCCCGTAGGGTTCCTTCCATA
>NW_027415293.1:0-20868 GCF_964106895.1 Numenius arquata
CGGCCACTCCCACTGACCACGCCCACTGACCACGCCCCTTTCTCCCGGCCCCGCCCCCAGGGGATGTTCATCGTCCTCCTCTTGGGCTGGGTCTTCGTCCCCATCTACCTGCGGGCGGGGGTGAGCGGGGGGCGTGGCCACGGGGGAAGGGGGCGTGGCCACGTGTGGGGAGTGGCCACTTAGTGGGCGGGGCTTGGGGTGGGAGGGGCCAAGGGGGAGGGGCCAAGGGGGCGGAGCTAAACGGGTCTCCATCCCCATTTACCTGGGGGTGGGGGTAAGCGGGGGGCGTGGCCACGGGGGAAGGGGGCGTGTCCACGTGTGGGTGTGGCCACGTGGTGGGCGTGGCACGTGTGGGCGTGTACAAGGGGGCGTGGCCAAGGGGGGCGGAGCTAAACGGGGCTGGGGTCTCCCTCCCCATCTACCTGCGGACGGGGGGCGTGGCCACGGGGAAGGGGGCGTGGCCACGTGGGGGCGTGTCCAAGGGGGTGGGCGGGGCTTGTGGCGGGCGTGGTCCAAGGGGGCGGGGCCAAGGGGGCGGAGCTAAACGGGTCTCCCTCCCCATCTACCTGCGGGCGGGGGTGAGCGGGGGGCGTGGCCACGGGGGGTAGGGGAGGCGTGGCCTAGTGTGGGGCGTGTCCAATGGGTGGGCGGGGCTTGTGGTGGGCGGGGCAAAGGGGGCGTGTCCAAGGGGGCGTGGCTAAAAGGAGTTGGAGTCTCCCTCCCCATCTACCTGGGGGTTGGGAAGGGGATAGTGGGGGGGGGGGGGGGGCGTGGCCACTGGGGTGGGCGTGGCGGTGGGCGTGGCTTGTGGTGGGCGTGGCCACGTGGTGGGAGGGCCTGGTGGTGGGCGGGGAAAAGGGGGCGGGGCTAAAAGAGGCTGGAGTCTCCCTTTCCATCTATATGGGGTTGGAGGGGGGGGATAGTAGGGGGCGTGGCCACTGGGGTGGGCGTGGCTTATGATGGGAGGGGGCTTGTGGTGGGCGTGTCCACGGGGTGGGAGGGGCTGGTAGTGGGCGGGGCCAAGGGGGCGGGGCCAAGGGGGCGGGGCTAAAAGAGGCTGGAGTTTCCCTTTCCATCTATATGGGGTTGGGGGGGGGGGGGGGGGAGTTGGGGGCGTGGCCACGGGCGAGGGGCGTGGCCACGTGCCTCCCCCCCCCCCCCCCCATAATATCGGGGTCCCCCCCCCCCCCCAAAAAAGGTGACGACGATGCCCGAATACCTGGGGAAGCGTTTCGGGGGGGCCCGGATCCAGCTCTACCTGGCCCTGCTCTCCCTGGGGCTCTACGTGGCCACCAAGATCTCGGTAGGGGCTACTTGGGGGGCGGGGGGGGGGGGGGGGGTGGGGGGGGAGGAAGAGGGGGGGGCCCTATGGGGTCTGGGGGGGGGGGAGGGGTGTGTGTGGGGTGGGTGTCCCTATAGGGTCCGGAGGGGTCTCTATGGGGCGGGGAGGTCCCTATAGGCTCTGGGGGGTCCCTGTGGGGTGGGGGGGTCCCTATGGGGTGGGGGGGGTCCCTATAGGCTCCGGGGGGGTCTCTATGGGGCGGGGGGGTCCCTATAGGCTCCAGGGGGGTCCCTATGGGGTGGGGGGGGTCCCTATAGGCTCCAGGGGGGTCCCTATGGGGCGGGGGGGTCCCTATGGGATGGGGGGATCCCTATAAGATTTTGGGGTCTCCATGGGGCGGGGGGGGTCCCTATGGGGCGGGGGGGGGTCCCTATAGGCTCCGGGGGGGGTCCCTATGGGGGGGGGGGGGGTCCCTATAGGATTTAGGGGTCCCTATGGGGCGGGGGGGTCCCTATAGGATTTAGGGGTCCCTATGGGGCGGGGGGGTCCCCATGGGATTTAGGGGTCTCTATGGGGCGGGGGGGTCCCTATAGGCTCTGGGGGGTCCCTATGGTGTGGGGGGGGTTCTCTATGGGGTCTGGGGGGGGTCTCTATGGGTCTGGGGTGGGGTCCTATGGGTCTGGGGGGGGTCTGTATGGGTCTGGGGGGGGTCCCTATGGGGTGGGGGGGGTCTCTATGGGGCGGGTGGGTCCCTATAGGTTCCGGGGGGGTCCCTATGGGGTGGGGGGGTCCCTATGGGGTGGGGGGATCCCTATAGGAATTAGGGGTCTCTATGGGGCGGGGGGGGTCCCTATGGGGCGGGGGGATCCCTATAGGCTCCGGGGGGGTCTCTATGGGGCGGGGGGGGTCCCTATAGGGCCGCTCCCTATAGCCGTGTCCCCCCCCCCAGGTGGACATGTACTCGGGGGCCATCTTCATCCGGGAGGCGCTGGGCTGGGACCTCTACGCCTCCGTGGGGGCCCTGCTGGGGCTCACGGCCATCTACACCGTCACCGGTAGGGGCGTGGCCTGGGGGGGGGGGCGTGGTCAGATGGGGAGGGGCCAGAGGGGGCGTGGCTAAAAGGGGGAGGAGTCCTGGGGTGGCGCCCAATGGGGCTGATGGGCTGGAAGGGGCTGGTGGTGCCCGGGGGAGGGGGCGTGGCCTATAAGAGGGGGAGTGGCTTGTGTGGGATGGGCCTTGGGGGCGTGGTCAGAGGGGGTGTGGTCATAGGGGGCGGGGCTAAAAGGGGGAGGGGTCCTGGGGTGGCGCCCAATGGGGCTGGTGGGCTGGAAGGGGCTGGTGGTGCCCGGGGGAGGGGGCGTGACTTGAGGGAAGGGGCGTGGCTTGAGGGAAGGGGCGTGGCTTTGTGGGGGAGGGGGGTGTGGCTTGTGTGGGCGTGGCCTTGGGGGCAGGGCCAGAGGGGGCGGGGTCAAAAGGGTGCGGTGCCCTGGGGTGGGACCTAATGGGGCTGGTGGTGCCCGGGGGAGGGGGCGTGGCCTATAGGAGGGGGCGTGTCTTGTGTGGGAGGGGCCTTGGGGGCGTGGTCAGAGGGGGCGGGCCAAAAGGGGGCGGGGTTATGGGGTGGGACCCAATGGGGCCGGTGGGCTGGAGGGGGCTGGTGGTTCCCGGGGGAGGGGGGCGTGGCTTGAGGGAAGGGGCGTGGCTTGAGGAGAAGGGGGAGTGGCCTGGAGGTGGGGGCGTGGTCATAGGGGGCGTGGCCTGAGGAAGGGGCGTGGCCTGCAGGGGGGCTGGCGGCCCTGATGTACGCGGACCTGGTGCAGACCCTCATCATCGTCACGGGGGCCTCGGTGCTGGCCGGCTACGGTGGGACTGGGAGGGACTGGGAGGGAACTGGGAGGGAACTGGGAGCACTGGGAGGGGATTGGGGAGCACTGGGAGGGGACTGGAAGGGACTGGGAGGGGACTGGGATGGACTGGGAGGGAACTGGGAGGGGATGAGAGGGACTGGGAGGGGATTAGGGGCGCTGGGACGGGACTAGGAGCACTGGGAGGGGACTGGGAGGGACTGGGACAAACTGGGTGGGGACTTGGAGGGGATGGGAGGGGACAGGGGGATACTGGGAGCACTGGGAGGAGGCATCGGGAGCCCTGGGAAGGCTCCCTGCGCCTCCCCCTCGCCCCATACCGCCCCCTACTGGTCCTTACTGGTCTGTACTGGTCAGCGCTGGGGGTGGTGGGGGGCTGGGAGGGGCTGGGAGCACTGGGAGGGACTGGGAGGGGAGTGGGAGGGAACTGGGAGGGGACTGAGAAGCACTGGAATGGGATGGGAGGGGACTGGGAGGGAATGGGAGGGGACTGGGGGATACTGGGAGGGGACTGAGAAGCACTGGGATGGGATGGGAGGGGACTGGGGGATACTGGGAGGGACTGGGAGCACTGGGAGAGACTGGGAAGGGACTGGACGAGGACTGGGAGCACTGGGAGGAGGCATCAGGAGCCCTGGGAAGGCTCCCTGCGCCTCCCCCTCGCCCCATACCGCCCCCTACTGCTCCTTACTGGTCTGTACTGGTTTGTACTGGTCAGCGCTGGGGGCGGTGGGGGGCTGGGAGGGGCTGGTGGAGCGTTACCCCCTGGCCCTGCCCCCCAACGTGACGGGTCCCTGCGGCCGCCCCCGCCCCGACGCCTTCCACCTCCTGAGACATCCCAGCACCGGGGACCTGCCCTGGCCCGGCCTCCTGCTGGGACTGGGCATCATCTCCGCCTGGTACTGGTGCACCGACCAGGTGGGACTGGGAGAGCACTGGGAGGGGACTGGGAGACACTGGGAGGGGACTGGGAGACACTGGGAGGGGATTGGGAGGTGATGAGAGTGGCTGGGAAGGGATTGGGGGGCACTGGGAGGGACTGGGAGGGAACTGGGAGACACTGGGAGTGGATTGGGGGGCACTGGGAGACACTGGGAGGGGACTGGGAGGCACTGGGAGTGGATTGGGGGGCACTGGGAGGGGCTGGGAGGAACTGGGAGGGGACTGGGAGCACCGGGGACCTGCCCTGGCCCGGCCTCCTGCTGGGACTGGGCATCATCTCCACCTGGTACTGGTTCATCGACCAGGTGGCACTGGGAGAGCACTGGGAGGGACTGGGAGATACTGGGAGGGGACTGGGAGACACTGGGAGGGGATTGGGAGGTGATGAGAGTGGCTGGGAAGGGATTGGGGGGCACTGGGAGACACTGGGAGGGAACTGGGAGACACTGGGAGTGGATTGAGGGGCACTGGGAGACACTGGGAGGGGACTGGGAGACACTGGGAGTGGAATGGGCGGCACTGGGAGGGGACTGGGAGCACCGGGGACCTGCCCTGGCCCGGCCTCCTGCTGGGACTGGGCATCATCTCCACCTGGTACTGGTTCATCGACCAGGTGGGACTGGGAGAGCACTGGGAGGGGACTGGGAGACACTGGGAGGGGATTGGGAGGTGATGAGAGTGGCTGGGAAGGGATTGGGGGGCACTGGGAGGGACTGGGAAGGGACTGGACGAGGACTGGGAGTGGATTGGGGGGCACTGGGAGACACTGGGAGGGGACTGGGAGGCACTGGGAGTGGATTGGGGGGCACTGGGAGGGGCTGGGAGGAACTGGGAGGGGACTGGGAGCACCGGGGACCTGCCCTGGCCCGGCCTCCTGCTGGGACTGGGCATCATCTCCACCTGGTACTGGTTCATCGACCAGGTGGGACTGGGAGAGCACTGGGAGGGGACTGGGAGGTGATGAGAGTGGCTGGGAAGGGATTGGGGGGCACTGGGAGGGACTGGGAGGCACTAGGAGTGGATTGGGGGGCACTGGGAGACACTGGGAGAGGACTGGGAGACACTGGGAGAGGATTGGGGGGCACTGGGAGGGGCTGGGAGGAACTGGGAGGGGACTGGGAGGGGCTGAGAGTGGCTGGGAAGGGATTGGGGGGCACTGGGAGGGACTGGGATGCACTGGGAGGGGACTGGGTGGCACTGGGAGAGGATTGGGGGGCACTGGGAGGGGCTGGAAGACACTGGGGGGCACTGGAAAGGCTCTGGAGGGCATTGGGGTGTAACTGGGAGGCACTGGGGGGTATTGGGAGGCATTGGGAGGAGACTAGGGGGCACTGGGAGGGACTGGGGTGTAACTGGGAGACACGGGGGGGGGCACTGGAAAGGCTCTGGAGGGCACTGGGAGGCACTGGGGGGCACTGGGAGGGGACTGGAAGGCACTGAGGTGTAACTGGGAGGCACTGGGAAGGGATTGAGAGGCGCTGGGAGACACTGGGAGGCACTGGAGAGGCTCTGGAGGGCACTGAGGTGTAACTGGGAGGCACCGGGAGGGGATTGGGCTGTAACTGGGAGGCACTGGGAGCCCCCTTTCTCCAGGTGATCGTGCAGCGCTGTCTGGCCGGTCGCTCCCTCACCCACGTCCGCGCCGGCTGCGTCGTCTGCGGCTACCTCAAAGTCCTGCCCATGTTCCTCATGGTGCTGCCCGGCATGGCCGCCCGCGTCCTCTTCCCCGGTCAGAGACGCCCCCCCGGGACCCCCCGACCCCCCCCCAAATCCCCCTGACCCCCCCTCACCCCCCGACCCCCCCCAGACCTTCCCAAGATGGCGGCCTCCATTGGCTGCCCAAGATGGCCGCTCAAGATGGCGGTGTCCAATGGCCGCCTAAGATGGCGGCCCAAGATGGCCTCTCAATCTGGCTGCCCAAGATGGCTGCCCCCATCGGTTGCCCAAGATGGCCGACCAAGATGGCTGTCCCCATTGGCCTCTCAATATGGCTGCCCAAGATGGCCGCCCCCATTGGCTGCCCAAGATGGCTGCCCCCAATGGCCACCTAAGATGGCGGCCCAATATGGCCGCTCAAGATGGCTGCCCCCATTGGACTCTCGATATGGCTGCCCAAGATGGCCGCCCCCATTGGCTGCCCAAGATGGCTGCCCCCATTGACCACCCAAGATGGTGGCACAAAATGGCCACCCAATATGGCCGCCTCCAACGGCCGCCTAAGATGGCCGACCAAGATGGCCGACCAAGATGGCTGCCCCCATTGGCCTCTCAATATGGCTGCCCAAGATGGCCGCCCCCATTGGCTGCCCAAGATGGCCGACCAAGATGGCTGCCCCCACTGACCACCCAAGATGGCCGCCCCCATTATCCCTCAATCCCCCTCCCCATCCCATAATACCCCCCTCCCGCTATCCCACAATCCCCTCTGAGCCCCCTCTTCCCCCCCCCCCTCCCAGAGGTGGTTGGATGCGCTGACCCCCAGGGCTGTCGCCGGGCCTGCGGCTCCGAGGGGGGCTGCTCCAACCTGGCCTACCCCCGCCTCGTCATCGCCCTCCTGCCCCCCGGTACGCACGCTAATTAGTCATTCCTCACTAATTAGGGGCTAATTAGGGGCTAATTAGGGGGTTAGTAGGGATTTCGGGGGGTTATTAGGGGCCTCGGGGCCTCCATCTTGAGAGGAGGAGGCCCCAACGCGGCCTACCCCGGCCTCATCATCGCCCTCCCGCCCCCCGGAACGGCTCTTAATTAACTATTAGTGCCTAATTAGGGGCTAATTAGAGTAATTAGTCCTTTATTAAGGTGTAATTAGGGTAATTAGGGGGTTATTAGGGGCCTCGGGGCCTCCATCTTGAGAGGAGGAGGCTCCAACGCGGCCTACCCCCGCCTCGACATCGCCCTCCCGCCCCCCGGAACGGCTCTTAATTAACTATTATTGATTAATTAGTGTCTAATTAGGAGCTAATTAGACTAATTAGCCCTTTATTAAGGTGTAATTAGGGCAATTAGGGGTTTATTAGGGGCCTCGGGGCCTCCATCTTGAAGGGAGGAGGCCCCAACGCGGCCTACCCCGGCCTCGGCATCGCCCTCCCGCCCCCCAGAACGGCTCTTAATTAACTATTAGTGCCTAATTAGGAGCTAATTAGACTAATTAGTCCTTTATTAAGGTGTAATTAGGGTAATTAGGGGGTTATTAGAGGCCTCTGGGCCTCCATATTGAAGGGAGGAGGCTCCAACGCGGCCTACCCCGGCCTCGGCATCGCCCTCCCGCCCCCCGGAACGGCTCTTAATTAACTATTAGTGATTAATTAGTGCCTAATTAGTCTAATTAGTCTGTTATTAGGGCTATTAGGCCACTATTAATGGCTATTAGGGACCTATTAATGCCTATTAGGGGGCTATTAATGGCTATTAATGGCCACTAGGGGGCTATTAATGGCCATTAGGGGGCTATTAATGGCTATTAATTGCTATTAATGGCTAATAGGGACCATTAATGGCCATTAGAGGGCTATTAATGGCTATTAATGGCTATTAGGGAGCTATTAATGGCTATTAGAGGGCTATTAATGGCTATTAATTGCTATTAATGGCCACTAGGGGGCTATTAATGGCCATTAGGGGGCTATTAATGGCTATTAATGGCCACTAGGGGGCTTCTAATGGCCATTAGGGGGCTATTAATGGCTATTATTTGCTATTAATTGCTATTAATGGCTCTTAGGCCACTCTTAACGGCCATTAGGGCTACTGTTGGGTGCTGGGGGGTTGTGGGGGGGAGGGGAGGGGGGCCAGTGGGGGGGTGTGCCCCAATCCTACCAACCCCCCCCCCCCCCTCCTCCCTCGCCCCCCTCCCCCCAGGCCTGCGCGGGCTGATGCTGGCGGTGGTTCTGGCCGCCCTCATGTCCTCCTTGGCCTCCATCTTCGCCAGCTCCGGGGCCCTCTTCACCCTCGACGTCTACAAACGTCTGCGGCCCAGCGCCGGGCCCCGTCACCTCCTCATCGCCGGAAGGTTTGGGGGGGCGGGGGGGGGGGGGGACACCCCCAAGGATTTTGGGGGGCACCCAAATGTCCGGGGGGGGCACCCAGGTGTTTGGGAGTTCAGGTCAACCCGGTCAATGGGGATGAAGGTCCTTTCGGGGGAGGTGGGGGTCAAGATTGGGGGGGATTCAGGGGTCCGGGGGGGTCTCAGGTGTCCGGGGGGGTCCCAGGAGTTTGGGGGGGACCCCAACATCTCGGGGGGGGGGACACAGGGATTTGGGGGGCACCCAAGGGTCATGGGGGGGCACCCAGGTGTTTGGGAGTTCAGGTCAACCCGGTCAATGGGGATGAAGGGGGCTTGGGGGGGGACCCAGGAGTTTGGGGGGGACCCCGGAGTTTGGGGGGGTCCCAGGTGTCCGGGGGGGTTCCAGAAGATTGGGGGGGACCCCAACGTCTCGGGGGGGGACACAGGGATTTGGGGGGCACCCAAATGTCCGGGGGGGGCACCCAGGTGTCTGGGAGCTCAGGTCAACCCGGTCAATGGGGATGAAGGGGTTTTGGGGGGGGTCCCAGGAGTTTGGGGGGGTCCCAGGTGTCCGGGGGGGTCCCAGGAGTTTAGGGGGGACCCCAACATCTCGGGGGGGGGACACCCAAGGATTTGGGGGACACCCAAGGGTCATGGGGGGGGCACCCAGGTGTTTGGGAGTTCAGGTCAACCCGGTCAATAGGGATGAAGGGGTTTTGGGGGGACGTGGGGGTCAAGATTGGGAGGGATTGAGGGGTCCGGGGGGGTCCCAGGTGTCCAGGGGGGGTCCCAGGAGTTTGGGGGGGACCCCAACATCTCGGGGGGGACACTCCCAAGGATTTTGGGGGGCACCCAAGGGTCTGGGGGGGCACCCAGGTGTTTGGGAGTTCAGGTCAACCCGGTCAATGGGGATGAAGGTCCTTTGGGGGGACGTGGGGGTCAAGACTGGGGGGGATTCAGGGGTCCGGGGGGGTCCCAGGAGTTTTGGGGGGGACCCCAACATCTCGGGGGGGACACCCCCAAGGATTTTGGGGGGCACCCAAATGTCCGGGGGGGGCACCCAGGTGTTTGGGAGTTCAGGTCAACCCGGTCAATGGGGATGAAGGGGTTTTGGGGGGGGTCCCAGGAGTTTGGGGGGGACCCAGGTGTCCGGGGGGGGGTCCAGAAGTTTGGGGGGGACCCCAACATCTCGGGGGGGGGACACAGGGATTTGGGGGGCACCCAAGGGTCATGGGGGGGCACCCAGGTGTTTGGGAGTTCAGGTCAACCCAATCAATGGGGATGAAGGGACCCATTGGGACCCTGGTAGGGGGACGGGGGGTAAAGGGGGGAAGGGGGGGCCACCCCGTTTTCCG
This sequence comes from Numenius arquata, assembly GCF_964106895.1. Classification (NCBI taxonomy): domain Eukaryota; kingdom Metazoa; phylum Chordata; class Aves; order Charadriiformes; family Scolopacidae; genus Numenius; species Numenius arquata. Next base: position 9,449 of record NW_027415293.1, read on the forward strand.
ATGAGGGAGGGGGACACCCCCAGTCGTCCCTGTGTGTCCCCCCCCCCCAGGCTGTGGATCGTGGCCATGGTGGGGCTGAGCTTGGCCTGGTTACCGGTGGTGGAGGCGGCCCGGGGGGGTCAACTCTTCGACTACATCCAAGCCATCGCCAGTTATTTGGCCCCCCCCGTAGCCGCCGTCTTCTTCCTCGCCGTCTTCGTCCCCCGCGTCAACGAGCCCGTGAGTTACCCCCCCCCCGACCCCCCCGACCCCCCCCCCCCTCCCCGGGTTTGGTTGGGGGGGGGGACACACTCAAGAGTTTGGGGGGGAACCCCAAAGTTCTTGGGAGGGGGGGGGGAACGACCCAGGTGTTTGGGAGCTCAGGTCAACCCAGTCAATGGGGATCAAGGGGTTTTGGGGGGGTCCCAGGAGGTTTGGGGGGGTCCCAGGAGGTTCGGGGGGGTCCCAGGAGTCCCCCAAAATCTGGGGGGGGACACTCAAGAGTTTGGGGGGGACCCCAAAGATCTTGGGGGCGGGGAACGAGCCAGGTGTTTGGGAGCTCAGGTCAACCCGGTCAATGGGGATCGAGGGGTTTTGGGGGGGTCCAGGAGTTTTGGGGGGGGCTCAGGAGTTTGGGGGGGTCCCAGGAGTCCAGGGGGGACCCCAAAGTCCGGGGGGGGGACTCAAGAGTTTGGGGGGGACCCCAAAGTTCTTGGGGGGGGGAACGACCCAGGTGTTTGGGAGCTCAAGTCAACCCGGTCAATGGGGATGGAGGGGTTTTGGGGGGGTCCCAGGAGGTTTGGGGGGGTCCCAGGAATTTGGGGGGGTCCCAGGAATTTGGGGGGGACCCTGGTGTCTGGGGGGGGACACTCAAGAGTTTGGGGGGGACCCCAAAGTTCTTGGGGGGGGGGGAACGACCCAGGTGTTTGGGAGCTCAAGTCAACCCGGTCAATGGGGATGGAGGGGTTTTGGGGGGGTCCCAGGAGTTTTGGGGGGGGCTCAGGAGTTTTGGGGGGTCCCCAGGAATTTGGGGGGGTCCCAGGAGTCCCCCAAAGTCCGGGGGGGGGGACTCAGGAGTTTGGGGGGGACCCCAAAGTTCTTGGGGGGGGGAACGACCCAGGTGTTTGGGAGCTCAGGTCAACCCGGTCAATGGGGATGGAGGGGTTTTGGGGGGGGTCCCAGGAGTTTCGGGGGGGGCTCAGGAGTTTGGAGGGGTCCCAGGAGTCCAGGGGGGACCCCAAAGTCCGGGGGGGGGACTCAGGAGTTTGGGGGGGACCCCAAAGATCTTGGGAGGGGGGGGAACGACCCAGGTGTTTGGGAGCTCAGGTCAACCCAGTCAATGGGGATGGAGGGGTTTTGGGGGGGGTCCAGGAGTTTTGGGGGGTCCCAGGAGTTTTGGGGGGTCCCCAGGAATTTGGGGGGGTCCCAGGAGTCCCCCAAAGTCCAGGGGGGGGGACTCAGGAGTTTGGGGGGGACCCCAAAGTTCTTGGGGGGGGGGGAACGACCCAGGTGTTTGGGAGCTCAGGTCAACCCGGTCAATGGGGATCGAGGGGTTTTGGGGGGGTCCAGGAGTTTTGGGGGGGTCCCAGGAATTTGGGGGGGTCCCAGGAATTTGGGGGGGGACCCCAAAGCCGGGGGGGGACTCAAGAGTTTGGGGGGGACCCCAAAGTTCTTGGGAGGGGGGGGAACGACCCAGGTGTTTGGGAGCTCAGGTCAACCCGGTCAATGGGGGTCAAGGGGTTTTGGGGGGGGTCCAGGAGTTTTGGGGGGGGCTCAGGAGGTTTGGAGGGGTCCCAGGAGTTTGGGGGGGTCCCAGGAATTTGGGGGGGGACCCTGGTGTCTGGGGGGGGACACTCAAGAGTTTGGGGGGGCCCCCAAAGTTCCAGGGGGGGGGGACAACCCAGGTGTTTGGGAGCTCAGGTCAACCCGGTCAATGGGGATCAATGGACTTTGGGGGGGGGTCCAGGAGTTTTGGGGGGTCCCAGGAATTTGGGGGGGTCCCAGGAATTTGGGGGGGGACCCCAAAGCCGGGGGGGGACTCAAGAGTTTGGGGGGGACCCCAAAGTTCTTGGGAGGAGGGGGGGAACGAGCCAGGTGTTTGGGAGCTCAGGTCAACCCGGTCAATGGGGATGGAGGGGTTTTGGGGGGGTCCAGGAGTTTTGGGGGGGTCCCAGGAGGTTCGGGGGGGTCCCAGGAGTCCCCCAAAATCTGGGGGGGGACACTCAAGAGTTTGGGGGGGAACCCCAAAGTTCTTGGGAGGGGGGGGAACGACCCAGGTGTTTGGGAGCTCAGGTCAACCCGGTCAATGGGGATGGAGGGGTTTTGGGGGGGTCCAGGAGTTTTGGCGGGGGCTCAGGAGGTTCGGGGGGGTCCCAGGAGTCAAGGGGGGGCTCAGGAGTTTGGGGGGGACCCTGGTGTCTGGGGGGGGACACTCAGGAGTTTGGGGGGGACCCCAAAGTTCTTGGGGGGGGGGAACGACCCAGGTGTTTGGGAGCTCAGGTCAACCCGGTCAATGGGGATGGAGGGGTTTTGGGGGGGTCCCAGGAGTTTCGGGGGGGGCTCAGGAGTTTGGAGGGGTCCCAGGAGTACAGGGGGGACCCCAAAGTCCGGGGGGGGGACTCAAGAGTTTGGGGGGGACCCCAAAGTTCTTGGGAGGGGGGGGAACGACCCAGGTGTTTGGGAGCTCAGGTCAACCCAGTCAATGGGGATGGAGGGGTTTTGGGGGGGGTCCAGGAGTTTTGGGGGGTCCCAGGAGTCAAGGGGGGTCCCAGGAGGTTCGGGGGGGTCCCAGGAGTCCCCCAAAGTCCGGGGGGGGGACTCAGGAGTTTGGGGGGGACCCCAAAGTTCTTGGGAGGGGGGGGAACGACCCAGGTGTTTGGGAGCTCAGGTCAACCCGGTCAATGGGGGTCAAGGGGTTTTGGGGGGGGTCCCAGGAGTTTCGGGGGGGGCTCAGGAGTTTGGGGGGGTCCCAGGAGTCCAGGGGGGACCCCAAAGTCCGGGGGGGGGACTCAAGAGTTTGGGGGGGACCCCAAAGTTCTTGGGAGGGGGGGGAACGAGCCAGGTGTTTGGGAGCTCAAGTCAACCCGGTCAATGGGGATGGAGGGGTTTTGGGGGGGGTCCAGGAGTTTTGGGGGTGTCCCAGGAGTTTGGGGGGGTCCCAGGAATTTGGGGGGGACCCTGGTGTCTGGGGGGGGACACTCAGGAGTTTGGGGGGGACCCCAAAGTTCTTGGGAGGAGGGGGAACGACCCAGGTGTTTGGGAGCTCAGGTCAACCCGGTCAATGGGGATGGAGGGATTTTGGGGGGGTCCCAGGAGTTTTGGGGGGGTCCCAGGAATTTGGGGGGGTCCCAGGAATTTGGGGGGGACCCTGGTGTCTGGGGGGGGGACTCAAGAGTTTGGGGGGGACCCCAAAGTTCTTGGGAGGGGGGGGGAACGACCCAGGTGTTTGGGAGCTCAGGTCAACCCGGTCAATGGGGATCAAGGGGGTTTGGGGGGGGGTCCAGGAGTTTTGGGGGGTCCCAGGAGTTTTGGGGGGTCCCCAGGAATTTGGGGGGGTCCCAGGAGTCCCCCAAAGTCCGGGGGGGGACACTCAGGAGTTTGGGGGGGACCCCAAAGTTCTTGGGAGGGGGGGGAACGACCCAGGTGTTTGGGAGCTCAGGTCAACCCGGTCAATGGGGATCGAGGGGTTTTGGGGGGGGTGCCAGGAGTTTTGGGGGGTCCCAGGAGGTTCGGGGGGGTCCCAGGAGTCCCCCAAAATCTGGGGGAGGGACTCAAGAGTTTGGGGGGGAACCCCAAAGTTCTTGGGAGGGGGGGGAACGACCCAGGTGTTTGGGAGCTCAGGTCAACCCAGTCAATGGGGATCAAGGGGTTTTGGGGGGGGTCCCAGGAGTTTCGGGGGGGGCTCAGGAGTTTGGGGGGGTCCCAGGAGTCCAGGGGGGACCCCAAAGTCCGGGGGGGGGACTCAGGAGTTTGGGGGGGACCCCAAAGTTCTTGGGAGGGGGGGGGGAACGACCCAGGTGTTTGGGAGCTCAGGTCAACCCGGTCAATGGGGGTCAAGGGGTTTTGGGGGGGGTCCCAGGAGTTTCGGGGGGGGCTCAGGAGGTTCGGGGGGGGTCCCAGGAGTTTGGGGGGGTCCCAGGAGTCCAGGGGGGACCCCAAAGTCCGGGGGGGGGACTCAAGAGTTTGGGAGGGACCCCAAAGTTCTTGGGGGGGGGGAACGACCCAGGGGTTTTGGGGGGGAATCCAGGTATCTGGGAGGGACCCTGACTGACCCGTGTCTCCCCCCCCCCCCCTTCTCCCCCCCCCCCCCCCCCCAAAAAAGGGTGCTTTTTGGGGTCTTTTGGGGGGGCTGGGCCTGGGCCTGGCCCGGTTGGTCCCCGAGTTCGCCCTGGGGACAGGGAGTTGCGGGGTCCCCGGGGGCTGCCCCCCGTTTCTCTGCGGCCTCCACTACCTCCACTTCGCCGTCCTCCTCTTCCTCGTCACCGGCCTCATCGTCATCCTCGTCTCCCTCTGTTACCCCCCCATCCCCCCCCAGCACGTGAGTCCCACGGCGGGGGGGGAGGGGGGGGACACCCCAAAATTCCGGCGGGGGGGGACACACACACACACCCCAGGTGTTTGGGAGCTCAGGTCAACCCGGTCAATGGGGATCAAGGGGCTTTGGGGGGGGACCCAGGAGTTTTGGGGGGGTCCCAGGAGTTTGGGGGGGTCCCAGGTGTCCAGGGGGGACCCCAAAGTTCGGGGGGGGGACTCAGGAGTTTGGGGGGACCCCAAAAGTTCCAGGGAAGGGGGGGCACCCAAGTGTTTGGGAGCTCAGGTCAACCCGGTCAATGGGGATCAATGGACTTTGGGGGGGACCCAAGTGTTTGGGGGGGTCCCAGGAGTTTGGGGGGGTCCCAGGAGTTTGGGGGGGGGTCCCTGGAGTCCGGGGAGGGGGGGGATCCAGGGATTTGGGGGGACCCAGGAATTTTGGGGGGTCCCCGAAGTCCGGGGGGGGGGACACCCCAGGTGTTTGGGAGCTCAGGTCAACCCGGTCAATGGGAATCAAGGGGTTTTCGGGGGGGGACCCAGGAGTTTTGGGGGGGGTCCCAGGAGTTTGGGGGGGTCCCAGGAGTCCAGGGGGGACCCCAAAGTCCAGGGGGGGGACTCAGGAGTTTGGGGGGGACCCCAAAAGTTCCAGGGAAGGGGGGGGCACCCAAGTGTTTGGGAGCTCAGGTCAACCCGGTCAATGGGGATCAATGGACTTTGGGGGGGGACCCAGGAGTTTTGGGGGGGGTCCCAGGAGTTTGGGGGGGGTCCCAGGAGTTTGGGGGGGTCCCAGGAGTCCAGGGGGGACCCCAAAGTTCGGGGGGGGGGACTCAGGAGTTTGGGGGGACCCCAAAAGTTCCAGGGAAGGGGGGGGGCACCCAAGTGTTTGGGAGCTCAGGTCAACCCGGTCAATGGGGATCAATGGACTTTGGGGGGGACCCAGGAGTTTTGGGGGGGTCCCATGAGTTCTGGGGGGGTCCCAGGAGTGTGTGGGGGTCCCAGAATTTTGGGGGTGACCCCCCTCCCCCCCCCAAGGAACCCCCTTTTTTCCCCCCCCCCAGCTCCACCGCTTGGTCTTCAGCCTCCGCAACAGCCGGGAACCCCGCATCGACCTTGACCAAGCCAAGGATCCAACCGGCGACCTCCAGCTCCGGGGTGAGGGGTCCCCGACATCCGATGGGGGGTCCCCGATATCCCTGGGGGGGAACCCCGATATTTTGGGGGGGTCCCCAGCCTCCGGGAAGGACGTAAAGCTCATCCCCCCCCCCCACCTCCTTCCCTCCTCTTCCCTTCTCCCAGAGGTGAAGGCGGAGCCTGTTGGCCAGGGGGCGGGGCCTGTTGACCAGGGGGCGGGGCCTGTTGGCCAAAGGGCGGAGCCTGATGGTCGAGGGGGTGTGGCCGAGCCCCTGGCCCCGCCCCCCGAGGACCCGCTGTGGCCCCGGGTGGTGGACGTCAACGCCCTCATCCTCATGGCCGTCGCCGTCTTCCTCTGGGGTTATTTCGCCTGAGAAACCCCCCCAAAAAGGGGGGGAAACGCCCCAAAACGAGCCCCGAAAGGACGTCGGGACGCCCCGAAATACCCCAAAATGCCAATAAAATGCCCCAAAACCAACCCAAAGTGCCTCGAAACTCCCCCGAATGAGCCCAAAACGGCCCTGAATGAGCCCAAAACGCCCCCGGATGACCCCAAAATCTCCCCAAATGAGAGTAAAATGCCCCAAAATCAGACTAAACTGCCCCAAATTGGACTAAAACGTCCCCAAATGAACCCAAAGTGTCCCCAAAATGAGCCCAAAATGCCTCAAATGTCCCCAAAATGTCCCCAAATGACCCCGAATTGGCCCAAAACAAGACTCAAATGCCCCAAAATCGGAGTAAAATGCCCCAAAACGCCCCAAAATGAGCCCGGAACCCCCCAAAATAACCCCGAATTGGCCCAAAATTGGAGTAAAATGCCCCAAAATGGGAGTAAAATGGCCCCAAATCCCATGAAATTGCCCAAAACTCCCCCAAATGAGCCCAAAACGCCCCAAAACGAGCCCCGAAAGGACGTCGGGACGCCCCGAAATACCCCAAAATGCCAATAAAATGCCCCCAAACCAACCCAAAGTGCCTCGAAACTCCCCCAAATGAGCCCAAAACGCCCCCGAATGAGCCCAAAATCTCCCCGAATGACCCCAAAATCTCCCCGAATGACCCCAAAATGTCCCCAGATGACCCCGAATTGGCCCCAAATGAGCCCGAATTGGCCCAAAATCAGACTAAAATAGCCCAAAACGCCCCAAAATGAGCCCAAAATCTCCCCAAATGACCCCAAAATCTCCCCAGATGACCCCGAATTGGCCCCGAATGACCCCGAATTGGCCCAAAATCAGACTAAAATAGCCCAAAACGTCACAAAATGAGCCCGGAATCCCCCAAAATAACCCCGAATTGGCCCAAAATCAGAGTAAAATGCCCCAAAATGGGAGTAAAATGGCCCCAAATCCCATGAAATTGCCCAAAACTCCCCCAAATGAGGCCGAAAGGCCCCCGAATGAGCCCAAAATCTCCCCAAATGACCCCAAAATGTCCCCGAATGACCCCAAAATGTCCCCGGATGACCCCGAATTGCCCCAAATGAGCCCGAATTGGCCCAAAATCGGAGTAAAATGCCCCAAAACGCCCCAAAATGAGCCCGGAACCCCCCAAAATAACCCCAAATTGGCCCAAAACAAGACTAAAATGCCCCAAAATGGGAGTAAAATGGCCCCAAATCCCATGAAATTGCCCAAAACTCCCCCAAATGAGGCCGAAACGCCCCAAAACGAGCCCCGAAAGGACGTCGGGACGCCCTGAAATACCCCAAAATGCCAATAAAATGCCCCAAAACCAACCCAAAGTGCCTCGAAACTCCCCCGAATGAGCCCAAAACGGCCCCGAATGAGCCCAAAATCTCCCCGAATGAGCCCGAATTGGCCCAAAATGAGAGTAAAATGCCCCAAAATCAGACTAAACTGCCCCAAATTGGACTAAAACGCCCCCAAATTGGACTAAAACGCCCCCAAATGAGCCCAAAATGTCCCCAAAATGAGCCCAAAATGCCTCAAATGTCCCCAAAATCTCCCCAAATGACCCCGAATTGGCCCAAAACAAGACTCAAATGCCCCAAAATCGGCGTAAAATGCCCCAAAATGCCCCAAAATGAGCCCGGAATCCCCCAAAATAACCCCGAATTGGCCCAAAACAAGACTAAAATGCCCCAAAATGGGAGTAAAATGGCCCCAAATCCCATGAAATTGCCCAAAACTCCCCCAAATGAGCCCAAAATGTCCCCGGATGACCCCGAATTATCCCAAAATGAGAGTAAAATGCCCCAAAATCGGAGTAAAATGCCCCAAAATCCAGATAAAATGCCCCAAAATTGGACTAAAATGCCCCAAATTGGACTAAAATGCCCCAAAATCCGGATTAAATGCCCCAAAATCGGACTAAAATGCCCCAAAATCCGGATAAAATGCCCCAAAATTGGACTAAAACTGGCCCAAAATGAGACTAAAATGCCCCAAAATGGGACCAAAATGGCCCAAAACTGCCCCAAAATGAGCCCCAAAAGCCTCAAATGTCCCCAAAATGTCCCGAAACGACCCCGAATTGGCCCAAAATCCGAGTAAAATGGCCCAAAATTGGACTAAAATGCCCCAAATTGGACTAAATTGGACCAAAATCAGACCAAAAATGGCCCCAAATTGGATTAAATTGCCCCAAAATCAGGATAAAATGACCCAAAACCAGACTAAAGTGACCCAAAATGTGGCTAAAAATGGCCCAAAATCAGATGAAAATTGCCCAAAATTGGACTAAAATGGCCATTAATAATAAAAATGGCCCAAAATCAGACGAAAATGCCCCAAAATTGGGGAAAAATGCCCGAAATCGGACTAAAATGCCCCAAATTGGACTAAATTGACCCAAAATCGAACTAAAATGCCCCAAAATCAGGATAAAATGCCCCAAAATGTGACTAAAAATGGCCCAAAATTGGATTAAAATGAACCAAAATTGGGAAAAATGCCCCAAAATCACAATAAAAATGATCCAAAATCAGGCAAAAATGGCCCAAAATTGGACTAAATTGACCCAAAATCACAAGAAAAATGGCCCAAAATTGGGCAAAAATGACCAAAATCGGGATAAAATGCCCCAAAATTGGACTAAAATGGCCCAAAATTGGGCAAAAATGCCCCAAAATCGGGCAAAAATGGCCCAAAATTGGACTAAAAATGCCCCCAAATTGGACTAAAATGCCCCAAAATCACAAGAAAAATGATCCAAAATCGGGGAAAAATGCCCCAAAATTGGATTAAAATGCCCCAAAATTGAACAAAAATGGCCCAAAATTGGACTAAAATGCCCCAAAATCAGGCAAAAATGCCCCAAAATTGGGACTAAAAGTGGCCCAAAATTGGATTAAAATGCCCCAAAATTGACTAAAATGCCCCAAAATCACAAGAAAAATGGCCCAAAATTGGGCAAAAATGCCCCAAAATTGGGGAAAATGCCCCAAAATTGCAGTAAAATGGCCCAAAATTGGGCAAAAATGCCCCAAAATCGGGATAAAATGCCCCAAAATTGGACTAAAAATGCCCCAAAATTGGATTAAAATGCCCCAAAATTGACTAAAATGCCCCAAAATCACAATAAAAATGACCCAAAATCAGGCAAAATTGGCCCAAAATCACAATAAAAATGCCCCAAAATTGGGCAAAAATGCCCCAAAATTGGATTAAAATGCCCCAAAATTGGACTAAATTGACCCAAAATTGGACTAAATTGCCCCAAACTGACGGAGCCCAAACTCCCCCATTGGCCCCTCCCCCCCCCCCCCCCCCCCAGGGAATTGGGGCAAAAAAGGGCAGATTTGGGGCTTTTTATTCAGATCGGGGGGGAGGGGAATCTATGGGTCCAGGGGGAATCTATGGGGCTGGGGGGGATCTATGGGTCCAGGGGGAATCTATGGGGCTGGGGGGGAATCTATGGGTCCCAGAGAGAATCTATGGGTCCCAGAGAGGATCTATGGGTCTGGGGGTGAATCTATGGGTCTGGGGGTGAATCTATGGGTCCAGGGGGAATCTATGGGGCTGGGGGGAATCTATGGGTCCCAGAGAGGATCTATGGGTCCAGGGGGAATCTATGGGTCCAGGGGGAATCTATGGGTCCCAGAGAGAATCTATGGGTCCAGGGGGAATCTATGGGTCTGGGGGGAATCTATGGGGCTGGGGGTGAATCTATGGGTCCCAGAGAGCATCTATGGGTCCAGTGGGGATCTATGGGGCTGGGGGTGAATCTATGGGTCCAGGGGGAATCTATGGGGCTGGGGGTGAATCTATGGGGCTGGGGGTGAATCTATGGGTCCAGGGGGAATCTATGGGGCTGGGGGTGAATCTATGGGGCCGGGGGGAATCTATGGGTCCCAGAGAGAATCTATGGGTCCAGGGGGAATCTATGGGGCTGGGGGGGATCTATGGGTCCCAGAGAGGATCTATGGGTCCAGGGGGAATCTATGGGTCCAGGGGGAATCTATGGGTCCCAGAGAGAATCTATGGGTCCAGGGGGAATCTATGGGTCTGGGGGGAATCTATGGGGCTGGGGGTGAATCTATGGGTCCCAGAGAGCATCTATGGGTCCAGTGGGGATCTATGGGGCTGGGGGTGAATCTATGGGTCCAGGGGGAATCTATGGGGCTGGGGGTGAATCTATGGGGCCGGGGGGAATCTATGGGTCCCAGAGAGAATCTATGGGTCCAGGGGGAATCTATGGGGCTGGGGGGGATCTATGGGTCCCAGAGAGGATCTATGGGTCCAGGGGGAATCTATGGGTCTGGGGAGGATCTATGGGTCCCAGAGAGAATCTATGGGTCCAGGGGGAATCTATGGGTCCAGGGGAATCTATGAGGCTGGTGGGGATCTATGGGTCCCAGAGAGCATCTATGGGTCCAGTGGGGATCTATGGGGCTGGGGGTGAATCTATGGGTCCAGGGGGAATCTATGGGGCTGGGGGTGAATCTATGGGCCGGGGGAATCTATGGGTCCCAGAGAGGATCTATGGGTCCAGGGTGAATCTATGGGTCCCAGAGAGAATCTATGGGTCCAGTGGGGATCTATGGGTCTGGGGGTGAATCTATGGGTCGGGAGGTGAATCTATGGGGCTGGGGGCGAATCTATGGGTCCGGGGGGATCTATGGGTCGGGGGGGGGAGGGGTCTCTGTGGGTCCGGCCCCTCCCCCGTCTCAGGCGACGTCAGTTTCTCGTTTTTTTTCGGGGCCTCAATAAATAGCGGGGATAGCGGGGGGGGGCGGGGGAGGGGCGGCTCCGGCGGCGCCTGCGGGGGAGGGGCGGGGTCAGAGAGGGGGGGTTTTGGGGAGAAAAAGGGGGATTTTGGGGTCAAGGGGGGGGGAGGGGTCGGGGGAAAAAAAACCCGGGGATTTTGGGGGGAAAAAGAGGGATTTGGGGGTCGAGGGGGGTTTGGGGGAAAAAAAGGGGATTTGGGGGGTTTGGGGGGGGAGGGGAGGGATTTTTGGGGTGGAAAAGGGGGGATTCGGGGGTGGGGGAGGGGTTTGTGGGGGAGGGGTGGGATTTTGGGGGTGAAAAAGGAGGATTTTTGGGGCGAAAAAAGGCGATTTTTGGGTCAAAGGGGGATTTGGGGTAAAAAAGGGGGATTTTGGGGTTTTGGGGGGGAGGGGTGGGATTTTTGGGGTGGAAAAGGGGGGATTCGGGGTGGGGGAGGGGTTTGTGGGGGAGGGGTGGATTTTGGGGGAGAAAAGCGTGGATTTTGGGTCAAAAAAGGGGGATTTTGGGTCAAAGGGGGGTTTGGGGTAAAAAAGGGGGATTTTGGGGTTTTTGGGGGGGAGGGGCGGGATTTTTGGGGTGGAAAAG
>NW_027415294.1:0-12500 GCF_964106895.1 Numenius arquata
GATGTGGGGCAGAGAAGGGGCCTGTGGGGCAGGATGTGGGGCAGAGGGAGGGGGTTCTCATCCCGTTACGGGGGATGTGGGGCAGAGAAGGGGGCTGTGGGGCAGGATGCGGGGCAGAGGGAGGGGGTTCTGATCCCGTTACGGGGGAATGTGGGGCAGAGAAGGGGCCTGTGGGGCAGGATGTGGGGCAGAGGGAGGGGGTTCTCATCCCGTTACAGGGGATGTGGGGCAGAGAAGGGGCCTGTGGGGCAGGATGCGGGGCAGAGGGAGGGGGTTCTGATCCCGTTACGGGGGAATGTGGGGCAGAGAAGGGGCCTGTGGGGCAGGATGTGGGGCCAAGGGAGGGGGTTCTGATCCCGTTACGGGGGCATGTGGGGCAGAGAAGGGGCCTGTGGGGCAGGATGTGGGGCAGAGGGAGGGCGTTCTGATCCCGTTACTGGGGGTGTGGGGCAGAGAAGGGGCCTGTGGGGCAGGATGTGGGGCAGAGGGAGGGGGTTCTGATCCCGTTACGGGGGCATGTGGGGCAGAGAAGGGGCCTGTGGGGCAGGATGTGGGGCAGAGGGAGGGGGTTCTGATCCCGTTACGGGGGATGTGGGGCAGAGAAGGGGCCTGTGGGGCAGGATGTGGGGCAGAGGGAGGGGGGTGTGGTGCCGTTGGGGGGGATGTGGGGCAGAGAAGGGGCCTGTGGGGCAGGATGTGGGGCAGAGAGGGGGCCTGTGGGGCAGGATGTGGGGCAGAGGGAGGGGGGTGTGGTGCCGTTGGGGGGGATGTGGGGCAGAGAAGGGGCCCGTGGGGCAGCATGTGGGGCAGAGGGAGGGGGTTCTCATCCCGTTACGGGGGATGTGGGGCAGAGAAGGGGCCTGTGGGGCAGGACGTGGGGTGGGACGTGGGCCTTCCCGCAAGAGCCGGCGCGAGCGGGCCGGGGGGGTGGCGCGGCCCTCTCGCCTTCCCCCCGCCTCGGTCCTGACCCCTACCTGACCCACCTCTCCCGGGCGCGGCGGCGGCACGTCGGCGGGCTACCTCGACGCGGGGGGGCCCGGCCTCGGGCGAAGCCGCTGCTTTCTGCGGGGGGCGGAAAGGCGCTCTCCTGCTTCTCCTCGAGACCCGGACGCTGGAGGGGAGAGAGGAAGGGAGGGACGTCAGGGCAGATACCGTCGTAGGGGAGTCACGGCGACCTAGGCGCCGTCACGGACTACGGCTGGCTTCGGGCCGCCGAGCCTCCTCCCCCCACCCCCCCACGAGAAGGCCGCCGCTCGGCCCGACAAAACGCGCCGCCGCCGCCGCCGCCGCCGCCGCCGCCCCCGGCGAGTTGTATCGGCAAGCTGCGGGAAGGGCTTTTCGTTTCCTCGCGTCGCTAGAAACGTCAGCCTTTCCTTTGGCAGGAGCCATCTCGCTGCCCTCTGACCTATAGACACCCGCACCGGGAGGCGAGAGAACAAGCCCGCCTCGGCAGACGAGTACCCGGCTCTACCGGGTCACAGGAGGCCTCTCGACCGCCGGCGCTCTCACCCGGACCGCTCTTCGGAACAGCAACGGCAGCAGCCACCCGAAAGACTCAAAGCGCCTCGTCGAGTTCACCCCTTCGTCGAGGGACCGCCAAAATATTTCCCGTGGCCGACGCGGGGACGTGCAAACCGACGCGGCCTTGCCCGGGGCTTTGCGCAAACCTTCAGGCGGTCGGGCCGCGGGGATCGGACCGGACGAGAGGCGAGGCATTCGGCGAGAGCGGCCCGGCAGCCGTAGCTGCGCGTCCGCCGCCCACGGAAGGGAAGAAGTGCGACCCTTCTCGCGGCCGCGCCAGCCGGAAAAGCGGAAAAGCACGGTGCCGTTTACACGCCCTACGCGGCAAGGAGCCGGGTCCCCGCAACGCCTTACTTACCGTCCCGCCCGCGTCCAGGAGAACCGCTTCGGCTCCGCAACGCCGCTAAAGGGGAGCCGACGCCGGGAAAGGGAGAGAGAGCCCGGCAGCCTCGCGGGCGCGCGCCCCATCGTTAGAGCGGCCCAGACCTTCGTCGTCCCCGCTGACGGACGCTTTCGAGCCTCCGACCGGCGCGACGAAGAACGGGAAGCGGAAAGTTTCGGCTGAAAGCAAAAGCCCGGCTAGGAAGCAAACGCCGCCTTACCTGAGGAGAGCTCCCTCTCCGCCCCTTGAAACGGGCGGGGACGGGCACGCCAGCCGAGTCCCGAGAGGCGAGCCGGCGGCGGGTGGGTGCAGGCGCAGGTGCCAGGCGAAGGTCGTCGGGGTCCTCGAGGCGCCCTCGGGACCCTAACACGCAGGAGACAAACGCTCTCCAGCCGCCCAAAGGGGCGGAATCGCTCCCGGCGAGAGCCCGGTGAAAAACGAGAGCCCGGTCTGCTCCGGGGGACGCGCGAGAGACGCCTCTGCAGGCAGAGCAGGCGCTTGCGCTCTCCCGGGATACGTTCCCGACTCCCGCACCACCCAGACCTACCCTCTCGTGAGCCGGAGGAACTCGGGAGCCACGCGGCGGCTCGGAGAAATCCCTTCGCTTATCGCTACGGCGGGAGATCGGCAGCTCCCTGTGGGGAAGAGCGCGAGCGTGTTTTTTAAATACGGGGCGGGCCGGCCGGCCTTCTCTTTAGCTTCCCCGCTAGGCGGACGGCCCGAAGGCAGCGGCGGGGGGGGGCGCGTGTGTGACGACGGCAGAAGGCAGCGAGGGAAGAGCTCCTTACCGGAGCGAGCTCACCGTAACCCCGGCTTCTGAGACCGACTTAGAGGAACCCTCGCGAAGAAAGGCGCAGACGGAGCCGATGCCGTGAGGCGGCGAGACGAGCCTCCTTCGGGTTCTCCGGCCCACGACGCTGTGGCGCTGCCGGGACAGACTGTTGGAGAAGCGCTTTTCCCCCTTCCCCCCCCCCGCCCGCTGGAAAAGTTTGAGGAACTGGAACGTACCGAAGAGAAGCCAGCCGTGAGAATCTCCAAGCCGGACGCTAGCTTACGCTGCTCCACAGAACTGCCCTCGGCGCGGAGGGGCCGCCTGCACCTGGGGCTGGGGGCATGAGGAAGAAGAGAGCTCAGGGCTATTCCTCCCGACAGCGGCTCTCGGGCGGAGAAGGCTGCGGTCGCTCTCCCGACGGCCTCCGGCACCAAGCACTGGACACACACACCCACCCACCACCACCACCACACACCACCCCCCCCCCAACCGGAGCACGGAGGACCGGGGGAGGCTTCCCTTCAGGGCACGCTCTAACGGCCGGGATCGTGGGGGTCTTACGCGCGCCGAGCCCTCCGGGGGAGACGGCGGGGCTCTCGACGGCGCCCTGCCGGCGAAGGGAGCGGTTCCCCCCCTTGGCCTCGGGCCGCCGGGGCCTTACCTTACCGTCCTCTCGGCAGTTCTCACCCTTCCCGCCGACGGCGGACGTTTCTCAGGAGGGCGGCCCGGCTCTCCGGCAGCCCCTGCCCGGGCACACGGCCCTGGCGGCGGCGGCGGCTGCTGCTGCTGCTTTCCCAGGGACGGGGTTTCGACCGGCAGAAGAGCCGAGCGGCCGCGCCCGCAGGCGGGCACGGGTGGCAGCCGGACATCGGCGCGGCCGACCCGGCGGGCTGTAACAGAGAAGGCGACGTTAGCGAGAGCGTTACGGGGCCTTTTCGCTTCGCGCAAGCGCGCTCTCATCCCCCGGCAGGCCCCCGGAACCGAACCCCTCGCCTGCCGCCGCACGCGCTCGGGCACGCACCTGCGCGCACGCGGCCACCGCCCACCGCGTGCCCACGGACGCGGGCCTGCCCCGGCAGGCCCCCCAGCCCGAACCCCCCCGTCTGCCGCCGCACCCCCCAACAGCCCCCCCCCTCCCCGAACTCCTCGCGCGCGGCAGAGGCAGGTACGCGCGCACGCAAAGCAAAGAGCGGAAATCCCCCCCCGCCGACCCCCCTCGCCCCCCCCACCAGCCCGAACCCCCCCCCGTCTGCCGCCGCACCCCCCAACAGCCCCCCCCTCCCCGAACTCCTCGCGCGCGGCAGAGGCAGGTACGCGCGCACGCAAAGCAAAGAGCGGAAATCCCCCCCCCGCCGACCCCCCTCGCCCCCCCCACCAGCCCGAACCCCCCCCCGTCTGCCGCCGCACCCCCCAACAGCCCCCCCCTCCCCGAACTCCTCGCGCGCGGCAGAGGCAGACGCGCGCAGCGCGCAGAGAGCGAAACTCGCCCCCCCACCGGCCCCCCTCTTGCCCTCAAGCCGCCCCCCCACCCCCACCCCCGTCCACCGCCCGCTTCACGGCGAATCCGGCCACCCGCTCCTCCTCCCGCCCGCAGGTTTCGCCGCTCCCGGGGAAAGACGACGGGAGACTTTAGGACCCAGCGGAGCCCCCGCCGGCTCCGCGCCCCGGCGGGAGAAGGGAATCCCGGCGGCAGAGGCAGAAACGCGCGCACGCAGAGAGAAACACGCTCCCGCCGACCCCCTCCCCACCCCCCCCCACCCAGCCCGAACCCCCCCCGTCTGCCGCCGCACCCCCCAACAGCCCCCCCCTCCCCGAACTCCTCGCGCGCGGCAGAGGCAGGTACGCGCGCACGCAAAGCAAAGAGCGGAAATCCCCCCCCGCCGACCCCCCTCGCCCCCCCCACCAGCCCGAACCCCCCCCCGTCTGCCGCCGCACCCCCCAACAGCCCCCCCCTCCCCGAACTCCTCGCGCGCGGCAGAGGCAGACGCGCGCGCGCGCAGAGAGCGAAACTCGCCCCCCCACCGGCCCCCCTCTTGCCCTCAAGCCGCCCCCCCACCCCCGTCCACCGCCCGCTTCACGGCGAATCCGGCCACCCGCTCCTCCTCCCGCCCGCAGGTTTCGCCGCTCCCGGGGAAAGACGACGGGAGACTTTAGGACCCAGCGGAGCCCCCGCCGGCTCCGCGCCCCGGCGGGAGAGGGGAATCCCGGCGGCGCGACCGGTCTCTGACCCCGGCTGCCGAGTCTCTACCCCGCCCTGCCCGTGCCCCGGCTCCCGCCCTGCTTTCTCGGGCGGCGGGGACGGCCGGTCGCTCCTTCAGCCCGCCCGCCCGCCCCTGCCGCGGGTTGCCAACCGACAGAAGGAAGGAAGGAAAAGAACCGCAACCGAGCCAAGCGGGAATTTTCTCCGAAAAGAGAGACCGCGCCCCGCACGCCCTCTCCCCTGCCTACCTCTGCGCCGGGCTCCCCGCCTGCTCGCCGAGCGCTCTCGCCTGCTGCCGCAGCGGCATCCCCTCCTTTCCCTTCCCTGCCTTTGGCGCCAATGAGCCCGCGACCGTTAGCGCGGCGGGAACCCCCGCCTTTCAACCGCGGGCGGGGGGTGGGGGGGACACGCGCGCATGCGCAGGGCGCGCAGCTGCGGGCCCACCCCCCGCTCCCCCGCCCCGCTGCTCCGCGGAGGGGGGGAAGGGGAGAAGGGGGAAAATGACGGCGAGGGGGAAAATCTCCCCCATCCCGCCGCGCGTACACCCACAACCCCCTCCCCCCCCGCAAAGACCTCACACAGCCCCCCTCTCCCCCCCGCCCGCAGCCCCCCGAGCCAAAACCGAGCGGAACGGAAAAGCCCACCGCGAGAGGCGAAAGCCGGCGAGCGCCCGGCGGCGCCGGCACCCGCCGCCGGATCGGGGCCGCCGGTCCCCGAGTCCGCCGGCGGCCGGCGAGCTCGCGTCGCGGCGGGGCGCCGGGCGGCTCGCGGCGGGGGCCGCCGGCTCTCGCCGACCCCGGCGGCCGGGGAGGCAAAGCGGCGGGGGGAAAAGCACCCGCCCCGGCACCCCCGCCCCACCGCGCGCGCCCACACGCGCAGCCCCCCCAACGCCCTCAGCCCCCCCACGCCCCCCCTCGCAGCCCCCCGAGCCAAAACCGAGCGGAACGGAAAAGCCCACCGCGAGAGGCGAAAGCCGGCGAGCGCCCGGCGGCGCCGGCACCCGCCGCCGGATCGGGGCCGCCGGTCCCCGAGTCCGCCGGCGGCCGGCGAGCTCGCGTCGCGGCGGGGCGCCGGGCGGCTCGCGGCGGGGGCCGCCGGCTCTCGCCGACCCCGGCGGCCGGGGAGGCAAAGCGGCGGGGGGAAAAGCACCCGCCCCGGCACCCCCGCCCCACCGCGCGCGCCCACACGCGCAGCCCCCCCAACGCCCTCAGCCCCCCCACGCCCCCCCTCGCAGCCCCCCGAGCCAAAACCGAGCGGAACGGAAAAGCCCACCGCGAGAGGCGAAAGCCGGCGAGCGCCCGGCGGCGCCGGCACCCGCCGCCGGATCGGGGCCGCCGGTCCCCGAGTCCGCCGGCGGCCGGCGAGCTCGCGTCGCGGCGGGGCGCCGGGCGGCTCGCGGCGGGGGCCGCCGGCTCTCGCCGACCCCGGCGGCCGGGGAGGCAAAGCGGCGGGGGAAAAGCACCCGCCCCGGCACCCCCGCCCCACCGCGCGCGCCCACACGCGCAGCCCCCCCAACGCCCTCAGCCCCCCCACGCCCCCCCTCGCAGCCCCCCGAGCCAAAACCGAGCGGAACGGAAAAGCCCACCGCGAGAGGCGAAAGCCGGCGAGCGCCCGGCGGCGCCGGCACCCGCCGCCGGATCGGGGCCGCCGGTCCCCGAGTCCGCCGGCGGCCGGCGAGCTCGCGTCGCGGCGGGGCGCCGGGCGGCTCGCGGCGGGGGCCGCCGGCTCTCGCCGACCCCGGCGGCCGGGGAGGCAAAGCGGCGGGGGGAAAAGCACCCGCCCCGGCACCCCCGCCCCACCGCGCGCGCCCACACGCGCAGCCCCCCCAACGCCCTCAGCCCCCCCACGCCCCCCCTCGCAGCCCCCCGAGCCAAAACCGAGCGGAACGGAAAAGCCCACCGCGAGAGGCGAAAGCCGGCGAGCGCCCGGCGGCGCCGGCACCCGCCGCCGGATCGGGGCCGCCGGTCCCCGAGTCCGCCGGCGGCCGGCGAGCTCGCGTCGCGGCGGGGCGCCGGGCGGCTCGCGGCGGGGGCCGCCGGCTCTCGCCGACCCCGGCGGCCGGGGAGGCAAAGCGGCGGGGGAAAAGCACCCGCCCCGGCACCCCCGCCCCACCGCGCGCGCCCACACGCGCAGCCCCCCCAACGCCCTCAGCCCCCCCACGCCCCCCCTCGCAGCCCCCCGAGCCAAAACCGAGCGGAACGGAAAAGCCCACCGCGAGAGGCGAAAGCCGGCGAGCGCCCGGCGGCGCCGGCACCCGCCGCCGGATCGGGGCCGCCGGTCGCCGAGTCCGCCGGCGGCCGGCGAGCTCGCGTCGCGGCGGGGCGCCGGGCGGCTCGCGGCGGGGGCCGCCGGCTCTCGCCGATCCCGGCGGCCGGGGAGCGAAATAGGCGTCCAGAGTCTGCTCAGGCAGACTTGCCGCCAGCAGCGGCGTCGGGGAAAATAAACAGATTATTATTTAACAACTGGTAATTCATCATCATAAGGAGCAATAAACCGACCGTAACAGTAATAGTAATAAGAGCAACAATAACGACTATTAAAAAAAAAAAAAATCACAACTGTTCCGCGCCCCTCCTCTTCCCCCCTCTCCCCGCCGCTCCGGGAGATCCGGGTGAGGGTTGCCCCTGTATTAGAGACGCCCGAATCTTGAAATAGGCGAAGGGGGGAGAAAATTAAAGAGCCAAAAAAAAAAAAAATCGAACATCCCCCCCCCCCAGCTCGGTCTGCTGTATCCCCATCAGGGCGTACCCAGTACCGGAAACGCTTGACTCTTTAAATCGGGGGACGAGGGCGAGAACGATAGTTAAGGAAAAAAAAAACCCACACGGTATAAATAATCCCCCCCCCACCCGCCCCCCCCGTAATCCTTCCACCCTGGGAGAACCGGGATACGGCAGCCGCGCCGTCCCGGTCCGGGTGGGTCTACCCGCCTCGGCAGCCGGCTGCCAGGTCTACTCACCTCCGGGACCGGTCCGGGCGTCCAGGTCTACCCGCCTCGGCAGCCGGCTGCCAGGTCTACCCACCTCCGGGACCGGTCCGGGCTGCCAGGTCTACCCGCCTCCGGGACCGGTCCGGGCTGCCAGGTCTACCCGCCTCGGCAGCCGGCTGCCAGGTCTACCCACCTCCGGGACCGGTCCGGGCGTCCAGGTCTACCCGCCTCCGGTCCGGGCTGCCAGGTCTACCCGCCTCCGGGACCGGTCCGGGCTGCCAGGTCTACCCGCCTCCGGGACCGGTCCGGGCTGCCAGGTCTACCCGCCTCGGCAGCCGGCTGCCAGGTCTACCCGCCTCCGGGACCGGTCGGCCAGGTCTACCCTGCTCCGGTCCGGGCGTCCAGGTCTACCCGCCTCCGGTCCGGGCTGCCAGGTCTACCCACCTCCGGGACCGGTCGGCCAGGTCTACCCGCCTCCGGTCCGGGCGTCCAGGTCTACCCGCCTCCGGTCCGGGGTGCCAGGTCTACCCGCCTCGGCAGCCGGCTGCCAGGTCTACCCGCCTCCGGGACCGGTCCGGGCTGCCAAGTCTACCCGCCTCCGGTCCGGGCTGCCAGGTCTACCCGCCTCGGCAGCCGGCTGCCAGGTCTACCCGCCTCCGGTCCGGACTGCCAGGTCTACCCGCCTCGGCAGCCGGCTGCCAGGTCTACCCGCCTCCGGGACCGGTCGGCCAGGTCTACCCTGCTCCGGTCCGGGCTGCCAGGTCTACCCGCCTCCGGTCGGGGATGCCAGGTCTACCCGCCTCCGGTCGGGGCTGCCAGGTCTACCCGCCTCCGGGACCGGTCCGGGCTGCCAGGTCTACCCGCCTCGGCAGCCGGCTGCCAGGTCTACCCACCTCCGGGACCGGTCCGGGCGTCCAGGTCTACCCGCCTCCGGTCCGGGCTGCCAGGTCTACCCGCCTCCGGGACCGGCAGGGCTGTCCGCTTGACCCGCCTCGGCAGCCGGTCGCCAGGTCTACCTCGCTCCGGCGGCACTTGGGCGTCCAGGTCTACCCGCCTCCGGTCCGGGCGTCCAGGTCTACCCGCCTCCGGGACCGGCAGGGCTGTCCGCTTGACCCGCCTCGGCAGCCGGTCGCCAGGTCTACCTCGCTCCGGCGGCACTTGGGCGCGCTGGTCTACCCTCCTCCGGTCCGGGCGTCCAGGTCTACCCGCCTCCGGGACCGGCAGGGCTGTCCGCTTGACCCGCCTCGGCAGCCGGTCGCCAGGTCTACCTCGCTCCGGCGGCACTTGGGCGCGCTGGTCTACCCTCCTCCGGTCCGGGCGTCCAGGTCTACCCGCCTCCGGGACCGGCAGGGCTGTCCGCTTGACCCGCCTCGGCAGCCGGTCGCCAGGTCTACCTCGCTCCGGCGGCACTTGGGCGTCCAGGTCTACCCGCCTCCGGTCCGGGCGTCCAGGTCTACCCGCCTCCGGGACCGGCAGGGCTGTCCGCTTGACCCGCCTCGGCAGCCGGTCGCCAGGTCTACCTCGCTCCGGCGGCACTTGGGCGTCCAGGTCTACCCGCCTCCGGTCCGGGCGTCCAGGTCTACCCGCCTCCGGGACCGGCAGGGCTGTCCGCTTGACCCGCCTCGGCAGCCGGTCGCCAGGTCTACCTCGCTCCGGCGGCACTTGGGCGCGCTGGTCTACCCGCCTCCGGTCCGGGCGTCCAGGTCTACCCGCCTCCGGGACCGGCAGGGCTGTCCGCTTGACCCGCCTCGGCAGCCGGTCGCCAGGTCTACCTCGCTCCGGCGGGACTTAGGCGCTGTTCCGGGGTGGCGGGTAGACCTTTTGTCCCCAGCGCTACTTCCAGCAGCCGAAGGGGTCGCTGTTTTACGCTGCCTCCAGTTACGTCATCGTAAAAGTCGGCGTGGTTGGCGCTCCTCCCCGGTGGGCAGAGCCTACGTTCTTGCCGCTGTCCGGGAGCGATGAACCGTATCTCCATATTAGGGGAACGGCATAGCAGCTAGGCTCCGGAGGGGAGCTAGCGAGGCGGAGGTGGCGCCCGCGGGTCTCCCGGCGAAGTGGAGCGCTGGATCCCGCGGGGGAGGGAAGGACAAAGACCGGCAGTTGGCAGTGGCCGGCACTCGAACGCGTACGGCCGGGGAAGACGGGGCACCTTCCCCGGTCCCGGAGGGGGACCCGATGAGGACAGGGAATCCTGGCGGCATGTGCCGCAGGATTCGGCCGGGGAGTGGAGAGCCTGCCGCGGCTTTCCTCGGCTCCGGAGGGCCCCCGATGATGGGCTGGGTGAGGAGAGCGGCGCCTCACCCTTTTTCTCCGGCCCTAAGCTGGAGCCCGCCGCGGCGCGGGGGAGAGCGCGGGTGGCCGGTGCCGGTGGCCGGCCAGCCCGGGGGGGGCGGCGGGCGGAGGGTTCCCGAGCCGGCGTCGGCTCGTTCCTCCGTCCCGGAGCAGGGGTGCCGCCGAGGAGGAGAGAGGGTTGCCGGCGGGCGAGGCGGCGTCGCCTCGTCCTTTTTCCCTCCGGCCCTAAGCCGGAGCCCGCCGCGGCGCGGGGGAGAGCGCGGGTGGCCGGTGCCGGTGGCCGGCCGGCCCGGGGGGGGCGGCGGGCGGAGGGTTCCCGAGCCGGCGTCGGCTCGTTCCTCCGTCCCGGAGCAGGGGTGCCGCCGAGGAGGAGAGAGGGTTGCCGGCGGGCGAGGCGGCGTCGCCTCGTCCTTTTTCCCTCCGGCCCTAAGCCGGAGCCCGCCGCGGCGCGGGGGAGAGCGCGGGTGGCCGGTGCCGGTGGCCGGCCGGCCCGGGGGGGGCGGCGGGCGGAGGGTTCCCGAGCCGGCGTCGGCTCGTTCCTCCGTCCCGGAGCAGGGGTGCCGCCGAGGAGGAGAGAGGGTTGCCGGCGGGCGAGGCGGCGTCGCCTCGTCCTTTTTCCCTCCGGCCCTAAGCCGGAGCCCGCCGCGGCGCGGGGGAGAGCGCGGGTGGCCGGTGCCGGTGGCCGGCCGGCCCGGGGGGGGCGGCGGGCGGAGGGTTCCCGAGCCGGCGTCGGCTCGTTCCTCCGTCCCGGAGCAGGGGTGCCGCCGAGGAGGAGAGAGGGTTGCCGGCGGGCGAGGCGGCGTCGCCTCGTCCTTTTTCCCTCCGGCCCTAAGCCGGAGCCCGCCGCGGCGCGGGGGAGAGCGCGGGTGGCCGGTGCCGGTGGCCGGCCAGCCCGGGGGGGGCGGCGGGCGGAGGGTTCCCGAGCCGGCGTCGGCTCGTTCCTCCGTCCCGGAGCAGGGGTGCCGCCGAGGAGGAGAGAGGGTTGCCGGCGGGCGAGGCGGCGTCGCCTCGTCCTTTTTCCCTCCGGCCCTAAGCCGGAGCCCGCCGCGGCGCGGGGGAGAGCGCGGGTGGCCGGTGCCGGTGGCCGGCCAGCCCGGGGGGGGCGGCGGGCGGAGGGTTCCCGAGCCGGCGTCGGCTCGTTCCTCCGTCCCGGAGCAGGGGTGCCGCCGAGGAGGAGAGAGGGTTGCCGGCGGGCGAGGCGGCGTCGCCTCGTCCTTTTTCCCTCCGGCCCTAAGCCGGAGCCCGCCGCGGCGCGGGGGAGAGCGCGGGTGGCCGGTGCCGGTGGCCGGCCAGCCCGGGGGGGGCGGCGGGCGGAGGGTTCCCGAGCCGGCGTCGGCTCGTTCCTCCGTCCCGGAGCAGGGGTGCCGCCGAGGAGGAGAGAGGGTTGCCGGCGGGCGAGGCGGCGTCGCCTCGTCCTTTTTCCCTCCGGCCCTAAGCCGGAGCCCGCCGCGGCGCGGGGGAGAGCGCGGGTGGCCGGTGCCGGTGGCCGGCCAGCCCGGGGGGGGCGGCGGGCGGAGGGTTCCCGAGCCGGCGTCGGCTCGTTCCTCCGTCCCGGAGCAGGGGTGCCGCCGAGGAGGAGAGAGGGTTGCCGGCGGGCGAGGCGGCGTCGCCTCGTCCTTTTTCCCTCCGGCCCTAAGCCGGAGCCCGCCGCGGCGCGGGGGAGAGCGCGGGTGGCCGGTGCCGGTGGCCGGCCAGCCCGGGGGGGGCGGCGGGCGGAGGGTTCCCGAGCCGGCGTCGGCTCGTTCCTCCGTCCCGGAGCAGGGGTGCCGCCGAGGAAGGAGAGAGGGTTGCCGGCGGGCGAGGCGGCGTCGCCTCGTCCTTTTTCCCTCCGGCCCTAAGCCGGAGCCCGCCGCGGCGCGGGGGAGAGCGCGGGTGGCCGGTGCCGGTGGCCGGCCAGCCCGGGGGGGGCGGCGGGCGGAGGGTTCCCGAGCCGGCGTCGGCTCGTTCCTCCGTCCCGGAGCAGGGGTGCCGCCGAGGAAGGAGAGAGGGTTGCCGGCGGGCGAGGCGGCGTCGCCTCGTCCTTTTTCCCTCCGGCCCTAAGCCGGAGCCCGCCGCGGCGCGGGGGAGAGCGCGGGTGGCCGGTGCCGGTGGCCGGCCAGCCCGGGGGGGGCGGCGGGCGGAGGGTTCCCGAGCCGGCGTCGGCTCGTTCCTCCGTCCCGGAGCAGGGGTGCCGCCGAGGAAGGAGAGAGGGTTGCCGGCGGGCGAGGCGGCGTCGCCTCGTCCTTTTTCCCTCCGGCCCTAAGCCGGAGCCCGCCGCGGCGCGGGGGAGAGCGCGGGTGGCCGGTGCCGGTGGCCGGCCAGCCCGGGGGGGGCGGCGGGCGGAGGGTTCCCGAGCCGGCGTCGGCTCGTTCCTCCGTCCCGGAGCAGGGGTGCCGCCGAGGAAGGAGAGAGGGTTGCCGGCGGG
>NW_027415294.1:17500-20000 GCF_964106895.1 Numenius arquata
CCGGCCGCGCGAGGCGGCGAGGGGTCTCCGGGCGTTCCGGGATGGCGCGCGGGCGCCTGGCGGCGCGGCGGCGGCGGCGCGCGTCCCCCGTCTCTTCTCCGCGCCCCGATCCTCCCCGCCGAGGGGAGCCGGGGCGGGGGGCGGGGGCGGAAGGGCTGCGCCGCCGCCGTTGGCCGCCCTCCGGCGGGCGAGGCGACCGCCGGGCGGCCTTCCCGCGCGAGCGGGCGGCCCGAGCCGCGGCTCTCCTCCCGGGCGCAGCGCCGGGCTGCTGAGGGAAACCCCGGGCCCCGGGAAGGAGGACGAGGCTGTGGCGGCGGACGTCGGGCGCGCCCCCGCGGGCGGACGCTCCCCCGAAGGCGGCAGCGGGGGAGGCACCCCCGCGGGGCCCAGAGGTGGTCGTTTCCCTCACCCCAGGGCCAGGTACCTAGCGTCCGCGCTCTCCCGCGGCCCTCCCTCGCCGTAGCGATACACAGGGGGTCGAAGGCCGCGGGGGGCCGGGCGGAGGTTTAAAGACTCGGGCGGCTCGGCGCGGCCCGGGGGTCGGGCCGGGCGGCGCCGCCGTCGTCGTCGTCCTGCGCAAGGGGGCTGGAGTCTCTCCGCGGAAGCTCCCGGGCGCAGGGACGGACGGCCGGCCGTCGCCCGCGCTCGTCCCGCGGGCGGCCGTGCCGGGGAGGGGTTCCGCTGCCCCCCCCTCTCCGCGGACCGGTCTCGGCGGAGAGACCGCGGCGCGGCCGGCCGTGTCCGGCCTCGCCCGCCTCGAAACGGGGCGACCCCGGCGGGAGCGCGGGCTCCCCGCCGGGGGCGGGCGGGTCCCCGCGGCGGGGGCTCGCCCGGGAGGCGCGCCGCCGCGCCTCCGCGGCGCGGCTGCGGCGCGCCGCGGCTCCGCTCCCTCCCTCCCTCCGTCCCCCGCCCCGGCGAGCGCTCCGGCGGCGGTCTGCCGCCGCCGAGCGCCGGCGAAGGCGGCACCCCGTGCCGAGCGGCGGCGTCGCCGCTCGGCCTGCCGGCCGGCCGGAGGGCGCCCGCCGCCAGGCGCGGCCGTCCCGGCCCGGGCCCCGTCCGCCGCCCTTCCCCCGCCGCCCTTCCCGGCGGCGCCGGGCGAGCGGGCGGGCGGGCGGAGGCGTCCCGCTCCCGGTCTCCGCGTGGAAACGGGGAGAGCGGGCGTCGCCCCCGCCTCAGCGCCGTCCGCTTTCCGCGCGGCGCGCGCCCGCGGAAGGCGGCGAGGAGCGGCGGCGGCGGCGGTTCCGGGCGGGCGGCCGCCGCGAGGCGGCGGCGGGCCGCCGTCCGGCGCGGCCGCGGGCGGCGCGTCGCCGGCTCGGGCTCCGGCGGTGGCCGCCTCCGGCGCGGCGGCGGAGGCCGCGGCCGGGCGCCGGCGGGGCGGGCCGGAGCCGCGGGAGAGGGGAGAAGGACGTCGCGGCGCGGCGGAGCCGTCGCGCGCGGGGGGGCCGGCGGGGCGTCCCGCGTCCCCGAGGAGAGGCGGGCAGGCGGCGCGGCCGGGGGCGTCGTGGGCCTCCGCGCGGAGGCCGGGCCGAGCCCGGGCGCCTGGGCCGCCCCCCGAAGCGAGCGAGGCGCTCGTCTCCGCCGGTTTGGGCCGGGAGCGCGGGCTCCCGGCGCCCTCGCCGCTCGGGGCTTTTTTTTTTTTTCTCCTCGTCGTGTGTCGGTACGGTCAGTCGAGGCGAGGCGGCCCCGTCGTTCTCGCCCCGCCGCGCCGCGTCGCGTCCCCTGCGGAGGGGGCGGGCCGGCGGGCGGGCGGGCCGGCGGGCCGCCGCTGTCCGGAGGGGCCGCTCCCGCGGAGCGGTCCCGGCCCTCCCGCGCGCGCGGGGCGGTGCCGAAAAGCAGACAACTCTTAGCGGTGGATCACTCGGCTCGTGCGTCGATGAAGAACGCAGCTAGCTGCGAGAATTAATGTGAATTGCAGGACACATTGATCATCGACACTTCGAACGCACTTGCGGCCCCGGGTTCCTCCCGGGGCTACGCCTGTCTGAGCGTCGCGTGACGATCAATCGCCGGCTCGGCCGCCGCCGCTGCCGCCGTCGCCGCCGCCCCCCCTTCTTCGCCCTTGCGGCGTCGGGGGGGGGCGGGTCGGGTCGGCGGGGCGCGGCGCGCCGCTGCGGCGCGGCTGGGGCGCCTCGCAGGCCCCGCGTGCGGGCCTTCGTCCCCCTAAATGGAGACTCGGGGAGCGCTCCGAAGCTCCCCGCTCCCGGAGCGCCCGCTGGGCGGAGCTCGTCTCGCCGGGGTGTCGGCGGCGGGGAGAGAAGAGAGGTCGGGGGGAGGCGCGGGCCTCGCCCCCGGCCCCGCCGCGCGCGGGCGGCTGTCTGCGGGTGGGTACCGGCGGCGGTACCGTGCCGTGCTGCCGCGCGGGCGCGCGCGTGCCGGGGACGGGGACGGGGGTCCTCCCCGCGTCCCTCCCCCCGCTCTTCTCCTTTCCGTTCCCGACGACCCGCCGCGCCCCGGCCGGGCAGCCGCGCGGGGGCCGCGGGGAGGGGTGCGGCGAAGCGGC
>NW_027415294.1:27500-45000 GCF_964106895.1 Numenius arquata
CCTTTTTTTCCTTTTTTCTTCCCCCCCCAGCCCCCCCCCCGCCCCCCCCGGCGACTCGCCCCCCGCGGCGAGTCTATTTTCCGCGGCCGGGCTAGACCTGGTGTTCCTTCCCGTTCACCGCGCCCCACCCAACCACCCCCCCCCCCGCGCCCCCCCCCCCCCCCCCCCCCCGGCGACTCGCCCCCCGCGGCGAGTCTATTTTCCGCGGCGGGGCTAGACCTGGTGTTCCTTCCCGTTCACCGCGCCCCCCCCGCCCCCCCCCCCCCCCCCCCCCCCCCGCCCCCCGCCCCGGCGACTCGCCCCCCCCGCCCCCCTATCGGTGGCGACTCTTTTTTTTTTCCTTTTTTTTTTTCTTCCTTTCATTCTTTTTGTACATTTTTGTCTTGTCCTTTTTAATTCTTTTCTTCTATCGCTTTTTTTTTTTCTCGGGGGGGGGGGGGGTGGGGGGGGGTGGGGGGGTGGGGGGCGGAGGGGTGCCGGTCGTTCCCCCCCGGGGCGGGGGGCGTCTTCTTTCTTTCAAATTTCATTCATTTATTTATTTATTTGCATACGCGTTGTTCCTCCCCGCCCCCCCCCCCCCCGTCTTCTTTTTTCGTGTTTTTTTTTTTTTTATAATTTTTTAAAATGTTATTTCACTTATTTATTTAGTTTAATTTTCCCGTTTATGTGTTTATTCGTTCATTCGGGCGGGGGGGGGGCGCGCGTGTGTGTGTCCTGTTCCGGCGCCCCCAACCTCCCCTCCCCCCGTTCTGTCTGTCTGGTTTTATTTAGTTAGTTAGTTACTTTTCATTTGCGGGGGGGGCGGGGGTGGGCGGGTGTGCGTTGTTCCTCTCCCCTCTCCCCTCCCCCCCCGTTCTGTTCGGTTTTCTTTATTTATTTAATTAAACGGGGGGGGTGGGGTGGGGGGGGGTGGGGGGGTGGGAGCGTGCGCACGCGCGTCTGTGTATCGTTCCTCCCTCGCCCCCCCCCACCCCCCCCCCCCCCGTTTCTTTCATTCATTCGTTCCTTCCTTCATTCGTTTATTACGTAGGGGGTGCGCGCGCGCGCGTGTTGTCGTCGTCGTCGTCGTCGTCGTCGTGTCCGTCCCCCCCCTTTTTCTCATTATTTATTCATTTAGTAGGTTTTGGGGGGGGGGGGGGCGCGGGGGGGTGGGGGGGGGGGCGCGCGCGCGCGCGTGTATTATTCCACCAAGCCCACCCCCCCCCCCCCGGATTTTATATTCATTGATTCATTCGCTTATTTATTTAAAGGGGGGGGCGCGCATGGGCGCGGCCGCGTATCGTTTCTTCCCCACCCCCCATACCCTCCCCCCACCCCACCCTTACCTGTTTTGTCTCAGAATTTATTTATTTATTCATTTATGTAGTGGGGTGGGGTGGGGGGTGGTGTGCGCGTGCGTATTGCTCTCCACCCCGGGCCGCCCCCCCCTCCCCCGTGTCTTTTTTTAAATTATTTTCTAAATTTTTAAAATTAATCAATCTATTTATTTATTTATTTATTTCGGGGGGGGGGGGGGGGGGTGTGCGCGCGCATGCCCGTGTATTGTTCCCCCCCCCCCGCCTTTGTATTATTTATTTATTTATTAGTTTTCGGGGGGTGGGCTGGGGGTGGGGTCGAGGGTGGCGTGCGCGTATTCCTCCACCCCGCCCCCGTCTTTTTCTTTAGTGTTATGTTTTACTTTTTTTGAAATGTATTTGTTTGTTTATTTCATGGGGGGTGGGGGGCCTGCGCGCGCATGCGTTGTTCCTCCCCGTGCCCCCCGTCTGTGCCCCCCCTCCCCCCCCCCCCCCACACACCCCCACACCACACACGCCCCCCCGTCTCTGTTTTTCTCATTATTTCTTTCTTTTATTTTGTACTTCTGGGGGGTAGGGTCGGGGGGAGGTGGGGGGGGGGGTGCGCGCGCGCGCGTCGTTCCTCTCCGTCTCGCCGCGGCCTCGGCGCGTCGCCATCCTCCCCTCCCCGAGGAAGGCCCTCCGCCCCGAGCCCCCCGCCGCCCCGAGAGTCCCGCGGACAGACAGGCGGGCGCACGCCCCGCCCGCGCCCAGCCGCTGGCTCGCTCGCGTTCCTGCCTTCCTTCCTTTAATTCTTACGGGCACCGTCCGTTAGAACTCATTTGTTCCCGGGTCCGTTTCTTCCGTCCTTTCTTCGGTCGAGCGCCGCCTCTTCGTTGCCTTTCTGGCCCCGTCTGGTTCCTCGGGCGTCCCCCGGCCCCAGCCCGAGGGAGGGCGGCGGGCGACTTGAGGCGGCCCGGCGCCCCGGCTGCCTCTCCCCGGGGGGGGGCTTCTTCTCCATCCGCCGGCCTGTGGGGCAGGATGTGGGGCAGAGGGAGGGGGTCCTCATCCCGTTAGGGGGGACTTGGGGCAGAGAAGGGGGCTGTGGGGCAGCATGTGGGGCAGAGGGAGGGGGGTGTGGTGCTGTTGGGGGGCAGGATGCGGGGCAGAGGGAGGGGGTTCTGGTGCTGTTGGGGGGCATGTGGGGCAGAGAAGGGGCCTGTGGGGCAGGATGTGGGGCAGAGGGAGGGGGTTCTCATCCCGTTATGGGGGACTTGGGGCAGAGAAGGGGGCTGTGGGGCAGCATGTGGGGCAGAGGGAGGGGGGTGTGGTGCCGTTGGGGGGGATGTGGGGCAGAGAAGGGGCCCGTGGGGCAGCATGTGGGGCAGAGGGAGGGGGTTCTGATCCCGTTACGGGGGGTGTGGGGCAGAGAAGGGGCCTGTGGGGCAGGATGTGGGGCAGAGGGAAGGGGTTCTGATCCCGTTACGGGGGATGTGGGGCAGAGAAGAGGCCTGTGGGGCAGGATGCGGGGCAGAGGGAGGGGGTTCTGGTGCCGTTGGGGGGGATGTGGGGCAGAGAAGAGGCCTGTGGGGCAGGATGCGGGGCAGAGGGAGGGGGTTCTGGTGCTGTTGGGGGGCAGGATGCGGGGCAGAGGGAGGGGGTTCTGGTGCTGTTGGGGGGCATGTGGGGCAGAGAAGGGGCCTGTGGGGCAGGATGTGGGGCAGAGGGAGGGGGTTCTGATCCCGTTACGGGGGCATGTGGGGCAGAGAAGGGGCCTGTGGGGCAGGATGTGGGGCAGAGGGAGGGCGTTCTGATCCCGTTACGGGGGCATGTGGGGCAGAGAAGGGGCCTGTGGGGCAGGATGTGGGGCAGAGGGAGGGGGTTCTGATCCCGTTACGGGGGCATGTGGGGCAGAGAAGGGGCCTGTGGGGCAGGATGTGGGGCAGAGGGAGGGCGTTCTGATCCCGTTACGGGGGATGTGGGGCAGAGAAGGGGCCTGTGGGGCAGGATGCGGGGCAGAGGGAGGGGGTTCTGGTGCTGTTGGGGGGCAGGATGCGGGGCAGAGGGAGGGGGTTCTGGTGCTGTTGGGGGGCATGTGGGGCAGAGAAGGGGCCTGTGGGGCAGGATGTGGGGCAGGGGGAGGGGGTTCTCATCCCGTTATGGGGGACTTGGGGCAGAGAAGGGGGCTGTGGGGCAGGATGTGGGGCAGAGGGAGGGGGGTGTGGTGCTGTTGGGGGGGATGTGGGGCAGAGAAGGGGCCTGTGGGGCAGGATGCGGGGCAGGGGGAGGGGGTTCTCATCCCGTTATGGGGGACTTGGGGCAGAGAAGGGGCCTGTGGGGCAGGATGTGGGGCAGAGGGAGGGGGGTGTGGTGCTGTTGGGGGGGATGTGGGGCAGAGAAGGGGCCTGTGGGGCAGGATGTGGGGCAGAGGGAGGGGGTTCTCATCCCGTTACGGGGGATGTGGGGCAGAGAAGGGGCCTGTGGGGCAGGATGCGGGGCAGAGGGAGGGGGTTCTGATCCCGTTACGGGGGAATGTGGGGCAGAGAAGGGGCCTGTGGGGCAGGATGTGGGGCAGAGGGAGGGGGGTGTGGTGCTGTTGGGGGGGATGTGGGGCAGAGAAGGGGCCTGTGGGGCAGGATGTGGGGCAGAGGGAGGGGGTTCTCATCCCGTTACGGGGGATGTGGGGCAGAGAAGGGGGCTGTGGGGCAGGATGCGGGGCAGAGGGAGGGGGTTCTGATCCCGTTACGGGGGAATGTGGGGCAGAGAAGGGGCCTGTGGGGCAGGATGCGGGGCAGAGGGAGGGGGTTCTGATCCCGTTACGGGGGCATGTGGGGCAGAGAAGGGGCCTGTGGGGCAGGATGTGGGGCAGAGGGAGGGCGTTCTGATCCCGTTACGGGGGCATGTGGGGCAGAGAAGGGGCCTGTGGGGCAGGATGTGGGGCAGAGGGAGGGGGTTCTGATCCCGTTACGGGGGCATGTGGGGCAGAGAAGGGGCCTGTGGGGCAGGATGTGGGGCAGAGGGAGGGCGTTCTGATCCCGTTACGGGGGATGTGGGGCAGAGAAGAGGCCTGTGGGGCAGGATGCGGGGCAGAGGGAGGGGGTTCTGGTGCTGTTGGGGGGCAGGATGCGGGGCAGAGGGAGGGGGTTCTGGTGCTGTTGGGGGGCATGTGGGGCAGAGAAGGGGCCTGTGGGGCAGGATGTGGGGCAGGGGGAGGGGGTTCTCATCCCGTTATGGGGGACTTGGGGCAGAGAAGGGGGCTGTGGGGCAGGATGTGGGGCAGAGGGAGGGGGGTGTGGTGCTGTTGGGGGGGATGTGGGGCAGAGAAGGGGCCTGTGGGGCAGGATGCGGGGCAGGGGGAGGGGGTTCTCATCCCGTTATGGGGGACTTGGGGCAGAGAAGGGGGCTGTGGGGCAGGATGTGGGGCAGAGGGAGGGGGGTGTGGTGCTGTTGGGGGGGATGTGGGGCAGAGAAGGGGCCTGTGGGGCAGGATGTGGGGCAGAGGGAGGGGGTTCTCATCCCGTTATGGGGGATGTGGGGCAGAGAAGGGGCCTGTGGGGCAGGATGCGGGGCAGAGGGAGGGGGTTCTGATCCCGTTACGGGGGAATGTGGGGCAGAGAAGGGGCCTGTGGGGCAGGATGTGGGGCAGAGGGAGGGGGGTGTGGTGCTGTTGGGGGGGATGTGGGGCAGAGAAGGGGCCTGTGGGGCAGGATGTGGGGCAGAGGGAGGGGGTTCTCATCCCGTTACGGGGGATGTGGGGCAGAGAAGGGGGCTGTGGGGCAGGATGCGGGGCAGAGGGAGGGGGTTCTGATCCCGTTACGGGGGAATGTGGGGCAGAGAAGGGGCCTGTGGGGCAGGATGTGGGGCAGAGGGAGGGGGTTCTCATCCCGTTACAGGGGATGTGGGGCAGAGAAGGGGCCTGTGGGGCAGGATGCGGGGCAGAGGGAGGGGGTTCTGATCCCGTTACGGGGGAATGTGGGGCAGAGAAGGGGCCTGTGGGGCAGGATGTGGGGCCAAGGGAGGGGGTTCTGATCCCGTTACGGGGGCATGTGGGGCAGAGAAGGGGCCTGTGGGGCAGGATGTGGGGCAGAGGGAGGGCGTTCTGATCCCGTTACTGGGGGTGTGGGGCAGAGAAGGGGCCTGTGGGGCAGGATGTGGGGCAGAGGGAGGGGGTTCTGATCCCGTTACGGGGGCATGTGGGGCAGAGAAGGGGCCTGTGGGGCAGGATGTGGGGCAGAGGGAGGGGGTTCTGATCCCGTTACGGGGGATGTGGGGCAGAGAAGGGGCCTGTGGGGCAGGATGTGGGGCAGAGGGAGGGGGGTGTGGTGCCGTTGGGGGGGATGTGGGGCAGAGAAGGGGCCTGTGGGGCAGGATGTGGGGCAGAGAGGGGGCCTGTGGGGCAGGATGTGGGGCAGAGGGAGGGGGGTGTGGTGCCGTTGGGGGGGATGTGGGGCAGAGAAGGGGCCCGTGGGGCAGCATGTGGGGCAGAGGGAGGGGGTTCTCATCCCGTTACGGGGGATGTGGGGCAGAGAAGGGGCCTGTGGGGCAGGACGTGGGGTGGGACGTGGGCCTTCCCGCAAGAGCCGGCGCGAGCGGGCCGGGGGGGTGGCGCGGCCCTCTCGCCTTCCCCCCGCCTCGGTCCTGACCCCTACCTGACCCACCTCTCCCGGGCGCGGCGGCGGCACGTCGGCGGGCTACCTCGACGCGGGGGGGCCCGGCCTCGGGCGAAGCCGCTGCTTTCTGCGGGGGGCGGAAAGGCGCTC
This sequence comes from Numenius arquata, assembly GCF_964106895.1. Lineage (NCBI taxonomy): Eukaryota > Metazoa > Chordata > Aves > Charadriiformes > Scolopacidae > Numenius > Numenius arquata. The sequence continues at coordinate 33,535 of NW_027415294.1, forward strand.
TCCTGCTTCTCCTCGAGACCCGGACGCTGGAGGGGAGAGAGGAAGGGAGGGACGTCAGGGCAGATACCGTCGTAGGGGAGTCACGGCGACCTAGGCGCCGTCACGGACTACGGCTGGCTTCGGGCCGCCGAGCCTCCTCCCCCCACCCCCCCACGAGAAGGCCGCCGCTCGGCCCGACAAAACGCGCCGCCGCCGCCGCCGCCGCCGCCGCCGCCCCCGGCGAGTTGTATCGGCAAGCTGCGGGAAGGGCTTTTCGTTTCCTCGCGTCGCTAGAAACGTCAGCCTTTCCTTTGGCAGGAGCCATCTCGCTGCCCTCTGACCTATAGACACCCGCACCGGGAGGCGAGAGAACAAGCCCGCCTCGGCAGACGAGTACCCGGCTCTACCGGGTCACAGGAGGCCTCTCGACCGCCGGCGCTCTCACCCGGACCGCTCTTCGGAACAGCAACGGCAGCAGCCACCCGAAAGACTCAAAGCGCCTCGTCGAGTTCACCCCTTCGTCGAGGGACCGCCAAAATATTTCCCGTGGCCGACGCGGGGACGTGCAAACCGACGCGGCCTTGCCCGGGGCTTTGCGCAAACCTTCAGGCGGTCGGGCCGCGGGGATCGGACCGGACGAGAGGCGAGGCATTCGGCGAGAGCGGCCCGGCAGCCGTAGCTGCGCGTCCGCCGCCCACGGAAGGGAAGAAGTGCGACCCTTCTCGCGGCCGCGCCAGCCGGAAAAGCGGAAAAGCACGGTGCCGTTTACACGCCCTACGCGGCAAGGAGCCGGGTCCCCGCAACGCCTTACTTACCGTCCCGCCCGCGTCCAGGAGAACCGCTTCGGCTCCGCAACGCCGCTAAAGGGGAGCCGACGCCGGGAAAGGGAGAGAGAGCCCGGCAGCCTCGCGGGCGCGCGCCCCATCGTTAGAGCGGCCCAGACCTTCGTCGTCCCCGCTGACGGACGCTTTCGAGCCTCCGACCGGCGCGACGAAGAACGGGAAGCGGAAAGTTTCGGCTGAAAGCAAAAGCCCGGCTAGGAAGCAAACGCCGCCTTACCTGAGGAGAGCTCCCTCTCCGCCCCTTGAAACGGGCGGGGACGGGCACGCCAGCCGAGTCCCGAGAGGCGAGCCGGCGGCGGGTGGGTGCAGGCGCAGGTGCCAGGCGAAGGTCGTCGGGGTCCTCGAGGCGCCCTCGGGACCCTAACACGCAGGAGACAAACGCTCTCCAGCCGCCCAAAGGGGCGGAATCGCTCCCGGCGAGAGCCCGGTGAAAAACGAGAGCCCGGTCTGCTCCGGGGGACGCGCGAGAGACGCCTCTGCAGGCAGAGCAGGCGCTTGCGCTCTCCCGGGATACGTTCCCGACTCCCGCACCACCCAGACCTACCCTCTCGTGAGCCGGAGGAACTCGGGAGCCACGCGGCGGCTCGGAGAAATCCCTTCGCTTATCGCTACGGCGGGAGATCGGCAGCTCCCTGTGGGGAAGAGCGCGAGCGTGTTTTTTAAATACGGGGCGGGCCGGCCGGCCTTCTCTTTAGCTTCCCCGCTAGGCGGACGGCCCGAAGGCAGCGGCGGGGGGGGGCGCGTGTGTGACGACGGCAGAAGGCAGCGAGGGAAGAGCTCCTTACCGGAGCGAGCTCACCGTAACCCCGGCTTCTGAGACCGACTTAGAGGAACCCTCGCGAAGAAAGGCGCAGACGGAGCCGATGCCGTGAGGCGGCGAGACGAGCCTCCTTCGGGTTCTCCGGCCCACGACGCTGTGGCGCTGCCGGGACAGACTGTTGGAGAAGCGCTTTTCCCCCTTCCCCCCCCCCGCCCGCTGGAAAAGTTTGAGGAACTGGAACGTACCGAAGAGAAGCCAGCCGTGAGAATCTCCAAGCCGGACGCTAGCTTACGCTGCTCCACAGAACTGCCCTCGGCGCGGAGGGGCCGCCTGCACCTGGGGCTGGGGGCATGAGGAAGAAGAGAGCTCAGGGCTATTCCTCCCGACAGCGGCTCTCGGGCGGAGAAGGCTGCGGTCGCTCTCCCGACGGCCTCCGGCACCAAGCACTGGACACACACACCCACCCACCACCACCACCACACACCACCCCCCCCCCAACCGGAGCACGGAGGACCGGGGGAGGCTTCCCTTCAGGGCACGCTCTAACGGCCGGGATCGTGGGGGTCTTACGCGCGCCGAGCCCTCCGGGGGAGACGGCGGGGCTCTCGACGGCGCCCTGCCGGCGAAGGGAGCGGTTCCCCCCCTTGGCCTCGGGCCGCCGGGGCCTTACCTTACCGTCCTCTCGGCAGTTCTCACCCTTCCCGCCGACGGCGGACGTTTCTCAGGAGGGCGGCCCGGCTCTCCGGCAGCCCCTGCCCGGGCACACGGCCCTGGCGGCGGCGGCGGCTGCTGCTGCTGCTTTCCCAGGGACGGGGTTTCGACCGGCAGAAGAGCCGAGCGGCCGCGCCCGCAGGCGGGCACGGGTGGCAGCCGGACATCGGCGCGGCCGACCCGGCGGGCTGTAACAGAGAAGGCGACGTTAGCGAGAGCGTTACGGGGCCTTTTCGCTTCGCGCAAGCGCGCTCTCATCCCCCGGCAGGCCCCCGGAACCGAACCCCTCGCCTGCCGCCGCACGCGCTCGGGCACGCACCTGCGCGCACGCGGCCACCGCCCACCGCGTGCCCACGGACGCGGGCCTGCCCCGGCAGGCCCCCCAGCCCGAACCCCCCCGTCTGCCGCCGCACCCCCCAACAGCCCCCCCCCTCCCCGAACTCCTCGCGCGCGGCAGAGGCAGGTACGCGCGCACGCAAAGCAAAGAGCGGAAATCCCCCCCCGCCGACCCCCCTCGGCCCCCCCACCAGCCCGAACCCCCCCCCGTCTGCCGCCGCACCCCCCAACAGCCCCCCCCTCCCCGAACTCCTCGCGCGCGGCAGAGGCAGGTACGCGCGCACGCAAAGCAAAGAGCGGAAATCCCCCCCCCGCCGACCCCCCTCGCCCCCCCCACCAGCCCGAACCCCCCCCCGTCTGCCGCCGCACCCCCCAACAGCCCCCCCCTCCCCGAACTCCTCGCGCGCGGCAGAGGCAGACGCGCGCGCGCGCAGAGAGCGAAACTCGCCCCCCCACCGGCCCCCCTCTTGCCCTCAAGCCGCCCCCCCACCCCCACCCCCGTCCACCGCCCGCTTCACGGCGAATCCGGCCACCCGCTCCTCCTCCCGCCCGCAGGTTTCGCCGCTCCCGGGGAAAGACGACGGGAGACTTTAGGACCCAGCGGAGCCCCCGCCGGCTCCGCGCCCCGGCGGGAGAAGGGAATCCCGGCGGCAGAGGCAGAAACGCGCGCACGCAGAGAGAAACACGCTCCCGCCGACCCCCTCCCCACCCCCCCCCACCCAGCCCGAACCCCCCCCGTCTGCCGCCGCACCCCCCAACAGCCCCCCCCTCCCCGAACTCCTCGCGCGCGGCAGAGGCAGACGCGCGCGCGCGCAGAGAGCGAAACTCGCCCCCCCACCGGCCCCCCTCTTGCCCTCAAGCCGCCCCCCCACCCCCGTCCACCGCCCGCTTCACGGCGAATCCGGCCACCCGCTCCTCCTCCCGCCCGCAGGTTTCGCCGCTCCCGGGGAAAGACGACGGGAGACTTTAGGACCCAGCGGAGCCCCCGCCGGCTCCGCGCCCCGGCGGGAGAGGGGAATCCCGGCGGCGCGACCGGTCTCTGACCCCGGCTGCCGAGTCTCTACCCCGCCCTGCCCGTGCCCCGGCTCCCGCCCTGCTTTCTCGGGCGGCGGGGACGGCCGGTCGCTCCTTCAGCCCGCCCGCCCGCCCCTGCCGCGGGTTGCCAACCGACAGAAGGAAGGAAGGAAAAGAACCGCAACCGAGCCAAGCGGGAATTTTCTCCGAAAAGAGAGACCGCGCCCCGCACGCCCTCTCCCCTGCCTACCTCTGCGCCGGGCTCCCCGCCTGCTCGCCGAGCGCTCTCGCCTGCTGCCGCAGCGGCATCCCCTCCTTTCCCTTCCCTGCCTTTGGCGCCAATGAGCCCGCGACCGTTAGCGCGGCGGGAACCCCCGCCTTTCAACCGCGGGCGGGGGGTGGGGGGGACACGCGCGCATGCGCAGGGCGCGCAGCTGCGGGCCCACCCCCCGCTCCCCCGCCCCGCTGCTCCGCGGAGGGGGGGAAGGGGAGAAGGGGGAAAATGACGGCGAGGGGGAAAATCTCCCCCATCCCGCCGCGCGTACACCCACAACCCCCTCCCCCCCCGCAAAGACCTCACACAGCCCCCCTCTCCCCCCCGCCCGCAGCCCCCCGAGCCAAAACCGAGCGGAACGGAAAAGCCCACCGCGAGAGGCGAAAGCCGGCGAGCGCCCGGCGGCGCCGGCACCCGCCGCCGGATCGGGGCCGCCGGTCCCCGAGTCCGCCGGCGGCCGGCGAGCTCGCGTCGCGGCGGGGCGCCGGGCGGCTCGCGGCGGGGGCCGCCGGCTCTCGCCGACCCCGGCGGCCGGGGAGGCAAAGCGGCGGGGGAAAAGCACCCGCCCCGGCACCCCCGCCCCACCGCGCGCGCCCACACGCGCAGCCCCCCCAACGCCCTCAGCCCCCCCACGCCCCCCCTCGCAGCCCCCCGAGCCAAAACCGAGCGGAACGGAAAAGCCCACCGCGAGAGGCGAAAGCCGGCGAGCGCCCGGCGGCGCCGGCACCCGCCGCCGGATCGGGGCCGCCGGTCCCCGAGTCCGCCGGCGGCCGGCGAGCTCGCGTCGCGGCGGGGCGCCGGGCGGCTCGCGGCGGGGGCCGCCGGCTCTCGCCGACCCCGGCGGCCGGGGAGGCAAAGCGGCGGGGGAAAAACACCCGCCCCGGCACCCCCGCCCCACCGCGCGCGCCCACACGCGCAGCCCTCCCAACGCCCTCAGCCCCCCCACGCCCCCCTCGCAGCCCCCCGAGCCAAAACCGAGCGGAACGGAAAAGCCCACCGCGAGAGGCGAAAGCCGGCGAGCGCCCGGCGGCGCCGGCACCCGCCGCCGGATCGGGGCCGCCGGTCGCCGAGTCCGCCGGCGGCCGGCGAGCTCGCGTCGCGGCGGGGCGCCGGGCGGCTCGCGGCGGGGGCCGCCGGCTCTCGCCGACCCCGGCGGCCGGGGAGGCAAAGCGGCGGGGGAAAAGCACCCGCCCCGGCACCCCCGCCCCACCGCGCGCGCCCACACGCGCAGCCCCCCCAACGCCCTCAGCCCCCCCACGCCCCCCCTCGCAGCCCCCCGAGCCAAAACCGAGCGGAACGGAAAAGCCCACCGCGAGAGGCGAAAGCCGGCGAGCGCCCGGCGGCGCCGGCACCCGCCGCCGGATCGGGGCCGCCGGTCCCCGAGTCCGCCGGCGGCCGGCGAGCTCGCGTCGCGGCGGGGCGCCGGGCGGCTCGCGGCGGGGGCCGCCGGCTCTCGCCGACCCCGGCGGCCGGGGAGGCAAAGCGGCGGGGGAAAAGCACCCGCCCCGGCACCCCCGCCCCACCGCGCGCGCCCACACGCGCAGCCCCCCCAACGCCCTCAGCCCCCCCACGCCCCCCCTCGCAGCCCCCCGAGCCAAAACCGAGCGGAACGGAAAAGCCCACCGCGAGAGGCGAAAGCCGGCGAGCGCCCGGCGGCGCCGGCACCCGCCGCCGGATCGGGGCCGCCGGTCGCCGAGTCCGCCGGCGGCCGGCGAGCTCGCGTCGCGGCGGGGCGCCGGGCGGCTCGCGGCGGGGGCCGCCGGCTCTCGCCGATCCCGGCGGCCGGGGAGCGAAATAGGCGTCCAGAGTCTGCTCAGGCAGACTTGCCGCCAGCAGCGGCGTCGGGGAAAATAAACAGATTATTATTTAACAACTGGTAATTCATCATCATAAGGAGCAATAAACCGACCGTAACAGTAATAGTAATAAGAGCAACAATAACGACTATTAAAAAAAAAAAAAATCACAACTGTTCCGCGCCCCTCCTCTTCCCCCCTCTCCCCGCCGCTCCGGGAGATCCGGGTGAGGGTTGCCCCTGTATTAGAGACGCCCGAATCTTGAAATAGGCGAAGGGGGGAGAAAATTAAAGAGCCAAAAAAAAAAAAAATCGAACATCCCCCCCCCCCAGCTCGGTCTGCTGTATCCCCATCAGGGCGTACCCAGTACCGGAAACGCTTGACTCTTTAAATCGGGGGACGAGGGCGAGAACGATAGTTAAGGAAAAAAAAAACCCACACGGTATAAATAATCCCCCCCCCACCCGCCCCCCCCGTAATCCTTCCACCCTGGGAGAACCGGGATACGGCAGCCGCGCCGTCCCGGTCCGGGTGGGTCTACCCGCCTCGGCAGCCGGCTGCCAGGTCTACTCACCTCCGGGACCGGTCCGGGCGTCCAGGTCTACCCGCCTCGGCAGCCGGCTGCCAGGTCTACCCACCTCCGGGACCGGTCCGGGCTGCCAGGTCTACCCGCCTCCGGGACCGGTCCGGGCTGCCAGGTCTACCCGCCTCGGCAGCCGGCTGCCAGGTCTACCCACCTCCGGGACCGGTCCGGGCGTCCAGGTCTACCCGCCTCCGGTCCGGGCTGCCAGGTCTACCCGCCTCCGGGACCGGTCCGGGCTGCCAGGTCTACCCGCCTCCGGGACCGGTCCGGGCTGCCAGGTCTACCCGCCTCGGCAGCCGGCTGCCAGGTCTACCCGCCTCCGGGACCGGTCGGCCAGGTCTACCCTGCTCCGGTCCGGGCGTCCAGGTCTACCCGCCTCCGGTCCGGGCTGCCAGGTCTACCCACCTCCGGGACCGGTCGGCCAGGTCTACCCGCCTCCGGTCCGGGCGTCCAGGTCTACCCGCCTCCGGTCCGGGGTGCCAGGTCTACCCGCCTCGGCAGCCGGCTGCCAGGTCTACCCGCCTCCGGGACCGGTCCGGGCTGCCAAGTCTACCCGCCTCCGGTCCGGGCTGCCAGGTCTACCCGCCTCGGCAGCCGGCTGCCAGGTCTACCCGCCTCCGGTCCGGACTGCCAGGTCTACCCGCCTCGGCAGCCGGCTGCCAGGTCTACCCGCCTCCGGGACCGGTCGGCCAGGTCTACCCTGCTCCGGTCCGGGCTGCCAGGTCTACCCGCCTCCGGTCGGGGATGCCAGGTCTACCCGCCTCCGGTCGGGGCTGCCAGGTCTACCCGCCTCCGGTCCGGGCTGCCAGGTCTACCCGCCTCCGGGACCGGCAGGGCTGTCCGCTTGACCCGCCTCGGCAGCCGGTCGCCAGGTCTACCTCGCTCCGGCGGCACTTGGGCGTCCAGGTCTACCCGCCTCCGGTCCGGGCGTCCAGGTCTACCCGCCTCCGGGACCGGCAGGGCTGTCCGCTTGACCCGCCTCGGCAGCCGGTCGCCAGGTCTACCTCGCTCCGGCGGCACTTGGGCGCGCTGGTCTACCCTCCTCCGGTCCGGGCGTCCAGGTCTACCCGCCTCCGGGACCGGCAGGGCTGTCCGCTTGACCCGCCTCGGCAGCCGGTCGCCAGGTCTACCTCGCTCCGGCGGCACTTGGGCGCGCTGGTCTACCCTCCTCCGGTCCGGGCGTCCAGGTCTACCCGCCTCCGGGACCGGCAGGGCTGTCCGCTTGACCCGCCTCGGCAGCCGGTCGCCAGGTCTACCTCGCTCCGGCGGCACTTGGGCGTCCAGGTCTACCCGCCTCCGGTCCGGGCGTCCAGGTCTACCCGCCTCCGGGACCGGCAGGGCTGTCCGCTTGACCCGCCTCGGCAGCCGGTCGCCAGGTCTACCTCGCTCCGGCGGCACTTGGGCGTCCAGGTCTACCCGCCTCCGGTCCGGGCGTCCAGGTCTACCCGCCTCCGGGACCGGCAGGGCTGTCCGCTTGACCCGCCTCGGCAGCCGGTCGCCAGGTCTACCTCGCTCCGGCGGCACTTGGGCGCGCTGGTCTACCCGCCTCCGGTCCGGGCGTCCAGGTCTACCCGCCTCCGGGACCGGCAGGGCTGTCCGCTTGACCCGCCTCGGCAGCCGGTCGCCAGGTCTACCTCGCTCCGGCGGGACTTAGGCGCTGTTCCGGGGTGGCGGGTAGACCTTTTGTCCCCAGCGCTACTTCCAGCAGCCGAAGGGGTCGCTGTTTTACGCTGCCTCCAGTTACGTCATCGTAAAAGTCGGCGTGGTTGGCGCTCCTCCCCGGTGGGCAGAGCCTACGTTCTTGCCGCTGTCCGGGAGCGATGAACCGTATCTCCATATTAGGGGAACGGCATAGCAGCTAGGCTCCGGAGGGGAGCTAGCGAGGCGGAGGTGGCGCCCGCGGGTCTCCCGGCGAAGTGGAGCGCTGGATCCCGCGGGGGAGGGAAGGACAAAGACCGGCAGTTGGCAGTGGCCGGCACTCGAACGCGTACGGCCGGGGAAGACGGGGCACCTTCCCCGGTCCCGGAGGGGGACCCGATGAGGACAGGGAATCCTGGCGGCATGTGCCGCAGGATTCGGCCGGGGAGTGGAGAGCCTGCCGCGGCTTTCCTCGGCTCCGGAGGGCCCCCGATGATGGGCTGGGTGAGGAGAGCGGCGCCTCACCCTTTTTCTCCGGCCCTAAGCTGGAGCCCGCCGCGGCGCGGGGGAGAGCGCGGGTGGCCGGTGCCGGTGGCCGGCCAGCCCGGGGGGGGCGGCGGGCGGAGGGTTCCCGAGCCGGCGTCGGCTCGTTCCTCCGTCCCGGAGCAGGGGTGCCGCCGAGGAGGAGAGAGGGTTGCCGGCGGGCGAGGCGGCGTCGCCTCGTCCTTTTTCCCTCCGGCCCTAAGCCGGAGCCCGCCGCGGCGCGGGGGAGAGCGCGGGTGGCCGGTGCCGGTGGCCGGCCGGCCCGGGGGGGGCGGCGGGCGGAGGGTTCCCGAGCCGGCGTCGGCTCGTTCCTCCGTCCCGGAGCAGGGGTGCCGCCGAGGAGGAGAGAGGGTTGCCGGCGGGCGAGGCGGCGTCGCCTCGTCCTTTTTCCCTCCGGCCCTAAGCCGGAGCCCGCCGCGGCGCGGGGGAGAGCGCGGGTGGCCGGTGCCGGTGGCCGGCCGGCCCGGGGGGGGCGGCGGGCGGAGGGTTCCCGAGCCGGCGTCGGCTCGTTCCTCCGTCCCGGAGCAGGGGTGCCGCCGAGGAGGAGAGAGGGTTGCCGGCGGGCGAGGCGGCGTCGCCTCGTCCTTTTTCCCTCCGGCCCTAAGCCGGAGCCCGCCGCGGCGCGGGGGAGAGCGCGGGTGGCCGGTGCCGGTGGCCGGCCAGCCCGGGGGGGGCGGCGGGCGGAGGGTTCCCGAGCCGGCGTCGGCTCGTTCCTCCGTCCCGGAGCAGGGGTGCCGCCGAGGAGGAGAGAGGGTTGCCGGCGGGCGAGGCGGCGTCGCCTCGTCCTTTTTCCCTCCGGCCCTAAGCCGGAGCCCGCCGCGGCGCGGGGGAGAGCGCGGGTGGCCGGTGCCGGTGGCCGGCCAGCCCGGGGGGGGCGGCGGGCGGAGGGTTCCCGAGCCGGCGTCGGCTCGTTCCTCCGTCCCGGAGCAGGGGTGCCGCCGAGGAGGAGAGAGGGTTGCCGGCGGGCGAGGCGGCGTCGCCTCGTCCTTTTTCCCTCCGGCCCTAAGCCGGAGCCCGCCGCGGCGCGGGGGAGAGCGCGGGTGGCCGGTGCCGGTGGCCGGCCAGCCCGGGGGGGGCGGCGGGCGGAGGGTTCCCGAGCCGGCGTCGGCTCGTTCCTCCGTCCCGGAGCAGGGGTGCCGCCGAGGAGGAGAGAGGGTTGCCGGCGGGCGAGGCGGCGTCGCCTCGTCCTTTTTCCCTCCGGCCCTAAGCCGGAGCCCGCCGCGGCGCGGGGGAGAGCGCGGGTGGCCGGTGCCGGTGGCCGGCCAGCCCGGGGGGGGCGGCGGGCGGAGGGTTCCCGAGCCGGCGTCGGCTCGTTCCTCCGTCCCGGAGCAGGGGTGCCGCCGAGGAGGAGAGAGGGTTGCCGGCGGGCGAGGCGGCGTCGCCTCGTCCTTTTTCCCTCCGGCCCTAAGCCGGAGCCCGCCGCGGCGCGGGGGAGAGCGCGGGTGGCCGGTGCCGGTGGCCGGCCAGCCCGGGGGGGGCGGCGGGCGGAGGGTTCCCGAGCCGGCGTCGGCTCGTTCCTCCGTCCCGGAGCAGGGGTGCCGCCGAGGAAGGAGAGAGGGTTGCCGGCGGGCGAGGCGGCGTCGCCTCGTCCTTTTTCCCTCCGGCCCTAAGCCGGAGCCCGCCGCGGCGCGGGGGAGAGCGCGGGTGGCCGGTGCCGGTGGCCGGCCAGCCCGGGGGGGGCGGCGGGCGGAGGGTTCCCGAGCCGGCGTCGGCTCGTTCCTCCGTCCCGGAGCAGGGGTGCCGCCGAGGAAGGAGAGAGGGTTGCCGGCGGGCGAGGCGGCGTCGCCTCGTCCTTTTTCCCTCCGGCCCTAAGCCGGAGCCCGCCGCGGCGCGGGGGAGAGCGCGGGTGGCCGGTGCCGGTGGCCGGCCAGCCCGGGGGGGGCGGCGGGCGGAGGGTTCCCGAGCCGGCGTCGGCTCGTTCCTCCGTCCCGGAGCAGGGGTGCCGCCGAGGAAGGAGAGAGGGTTGCCGGCGGGCGAGGCGGCGTCGCCTCGTCCTTTTTCCCTCCGGCCCTAAGCCGGAGCCCGCCGCGGCGCGGGGGAGAGCGCGGGTGGCCGGTGCCGGTGGCCGGCCAGCCCGGGGGGGGCGGCGGGCGGAGGGTTCCCGAGCCGGCGTCGGCTCGTTCCTCCGTCCCGGAGCAGGGGTGCCGCCGAGGAAGGAGAGAGGGTTGCCGGCGGGCGAGGCGGCGTCGCCTCGTCCTTTTTCCCTCCGGCCCTAAGCCGGAGCCCGCCGCGGCGGGAGGGCAGAGAGCGGAGGGTTCCCGAGCCGGCGGCGGTTCGTTCTTCCGTTCCCCGAGGTGCCGGTGAGGAGGGTGTCGGCGGGCGAGGCGGCGTCGCCTCGCCCTTTCCTCCGGCACGGGCCGTACGTGGGGGGGCCCGTGGAGTCTGGCCCGCCCTGGCTTCCCTCGTTCCCGGAGGGCTCGGAGCGAGGGTCCGCAGGGCTCTCGCAGCTTTTTTTCGGTGTCCGAGTTTTGCTTTTACCGGTTTTTTTTCCGTTTCCGCTGTTTTTTTCTCTGTACCCTTTGCTCTCCTTCCCCGGGGTAAGCGACTGCCCGCGGGGAGGGGCAAGACCGGCGGCCGGCGGCGGTCGTCCGGCACTCTGGAACGCTGAAAGGCGACCGGGGGAGTCAAGCCTGCCGCGGCTTCGCCCCGGTCGGTCCTGTCGCTGTCGCTGAAGGGAATCGTGCGGAGCCGGGGGGGTGGCGGCACCCCCCGCTCGTTTCACTGATCCAGACCCGCAGGCAGCGCCCGCTGAGGCGTTCACCCCGGGCGCGTCGGAGAGGCTCCGCGGCGGGCCGGTTCTGCCGGTGTTCAGGCCGTCGGAGCACCTCTCGCGGACGTTGCCTTCTCGCTCGCACGCAGGGCCCCGCGTCTTGCCGTCCGCCCCCCGGGCGGCGGCGGTCGCGCGTGGCCGTCGGCTGGCTCGAGACCGTGGCCGCGTGGCCTCGGCTTCCTTCGCTCTCCTCTCCCCCTTTCCCCCGTTACCGATCGAT